>NW_026705416.1:280000-580000 GCF_029867415.1 Vicia villosa | reverse complement strand
GATTTAGGAAATCCATTATGTTTGTAATTCAAAAACTATTATGCAGTTTTTAAATATGTGGTGACCGTTTAACTGATTTAAGAAACTGGGTATATAATGTAAAATTGTGTCTTTTTATGAATAATTTTCTATCTAAACTATTGTGAACCATTTTGGAAATGTCTCAAACTTATGCATATATTCATAGAGGTTTCTTCGGATGTATTTAAAGCAAAATACATCAGTTTTCAAATTAACTCTTTCTTACACAATTTTTCATACAATTCAAATTCATTTCAAGTGTTCATTCTCAAATATCATTGAAACTTTTTCTGCATAAATTGTCATATATTTTCAAAACGTTTATGTGGAATTAAGGTTATTATATTTAAATTATATATTGAAAGAGAAGAACAATTTTTTGTATTGAAATTGATTCCATAACATTACATATATGCAAAACCTGTTTCAAGCTTTGGTTTGATCATCAAGTGTGTGATGACAATTACTTGTAGTAGAAAGTGGTGTATTTTCTAAGTGTTATAAACAAAAGTATTGTACTTTTTGGTTTATGTGAGAATCATCATAGTGTTTGATGATTTCAGAAAAGGTCATTTGATTCAAAGAGATCCTGAATCCACCATAAGTTTGGTGTTTAAGTTGGAAGATTGTAAGAGAGGCCTTGGCGTGAGGCTTGTACAAAGATCTTGCATGGTAGAAAATCCTTCAAGGTGTTAAGGGACCAGATGTACCATTAATTGATAAGGAGAACTATGATATATACTTGTATCATTAACATTTTATGCACTTTGACTTTCTGAACTTTATAATGCTAAGAATATATCATTATCATATCAAAGGAAAGTTAAGAACAAAGCGAAAAAATGAGAAAAATTGGGCCACCTTTATTCACCTCCCCTCTTAGGTTGCATCTCAAACTTGCAATTTGAAACAGAGCTGGCTAATGTAACTTGTTCCTCGATCCGGGTAGATATAGATTCCACAAAACTGCTCTTGGCAGATGGTGGTAGAACCAACAAATCACCATATTTTGTTTGTGAACACTATGATTTCTGTAAAATTCATATGCAAATGTACTTAGAAGCACAAGAGGATGAAATATGAAATGTTGTCAAGGATAGATCCTTCATTCTTACAACTATCATAAGTAATGTAAAACAACAAAATATGCAAAGTTATACGAACAATGGGAACAAGAAGAAAAGTCTTCTATAACAAGAAGGCAAAAAAACTATACTTGCATCTACCTTTGAAATGGATGTATTTTTTTTCCGAGTCTCAAGTTGAAAAACAACCAAGGAAATTTGGAATAAATTGGAAGTAGCACACGATGGAATTGAAGAAGTCAATCCACAATAAACTATCTACAACCACCATTCTATATATTTTTTGTTTAAGTATTTTCCTTTAAAATATTTGCTCAAGATCATGAAATTTTGGAACTTAAAGAAGTTTGGAAAAGTTTTCTATGATGTATAACAAGTGCAGAAAAATATTTCTAATGTTAGGAACTGATAACTCCTTACTTGGAGAAAATAGTTCCTTATAAGTTGATTGCATGCAATCCATAGAACTCTAAAATAATGAGCACAAAATGTATTGCATCCAACATTTTATCTTCTTTGATATTTCAAGAAAATGAGAATCCAATATTCGATCTTCACCAACAGTGATGACGATGAATCAGATTCGGAAATTGTTATATATATATATATATATATATATATATATATATATATACACACACACACATACTTAAAGAAATATTTTGTGTAAAAAACATAGTATTTAGAGTAAACAATTAATTTATTTATATTTTGTAGTTTGTAACGAGTTTAAACAAAATAAATAAATCTTACCCCTCGATTTTATTTATAAATAGAGATATATGATGTGCTAGTTTTAAAAATATTAAAAGTGCAGAAGCTGAGGTTTGAACCCATGTGTATAAGATTTTTCCCCTTGGTGTTTTAAAAATCGAGGGGTAAAGTTCATACTTTTCATGACGCCCTTCGTTATCTCGCTTCTATAGATGATGTTAAATGCATTTCGCGCCCGAGGTGAAACGTGTTATTTGCAGTATTGCCTTGTTCTAAAATTATTAAATAAAGATTGGTTATTCAAGATAAAATTAGACCATATGATATGGTAAGATTAAAGTTTCATTTGATTGAAATCATTTGAAAAGATTGAGACTTTCATAGAGAATATCATTGGTATCAACATAATCACTTTCGAAGAGCATAAACTTGGAAATCAACATTGACATCAAATCATTATGAAGAAGATAAGTCATTTAATATATGATGTATCTTTTCTCTATATTACTTAACTTTGAATTTTACACTTTTTCTTTTTATAAGATAAAAAGGGGGAGAAAAGATGTTTGTTTTTATTAATTTTCATGATACCTAAGACAAAGCATGAATTGAAAAATAAAGGGGCATCAAATTTCAAAAAAAAAACTACCCATCAATATATTTTGTCATCATCAAAATGGGGAAGTTTGTGAAGAAGATGTTCATCATCTATCTTTGTTTGGTTTGATTAAGACAATAGTTAATCAAAGAAGAAATATCAAAGAAAAAAGTTTAGAATCAATAATCAATAATGCATAAGCTTATGGATATTTTGGAAGTAAAGGAAATTGATCTTAATGCTAAGGTAATCAATTGCAATTTGTTATGTATATCTTTAGATGCTCAGAAGATCATTCATTTTTTCATCTCTAATGTTCCTAAGCAATCGGTATCAAAACCACTTAATTCAAGTCTTTTCAAAAAAATATTTTTCAATAATTTTTGGGTGTTAATCAGTTACTCGATAGGTATAATAGATAACATACCCATTCTTCCATAAATTTTAAAACAATAGGTGTGCACTTTCTAAGTCAAGGAACTGACTATCTGATTTAGGAACCAATTTTATTTGAAATTTAAAAATCGTTATGCACTTTTTAAATAATATAACGTTTAACAGATTTTAAAAACCGGGTATAGGATGCAAAATTGTGTCTTTTAACGATTCACTGTTCTAAACTTTTCCAAAACTTCATGGAAATGTCTCAAACTTATGCATTTACTGATCATAAAAGTTTATTAGGATTTATTTAAAGAAAAATACATCAGTTTTCAAATTACAATTTTCACATAATTTTTTCATACAATTGAAATTGTTTTAAAGTGTTCATTCTCAAATATCATTGAAACTTTTTCTGCATAAATTGTCATATCTTTCCAAAACGTTTATAAGCAATTAAGATTTTTATATTTGAATTGTACATTGAAAGAGAATATCAATTTTCTATATAAGTATTGATTCAAGAACATTGCATATATTTAAAATCTTTTTCAAGTTTTGTTTTGATCACCATGTGTGTAGTGATAATTATTTGTCATAGAAAATGGTGTGCTTTCTTTTTGTTGTAAACAGAAAGTAGTGTACTTTATTATTTATGTGAGATTCATCAAAGTGTTTTATGACTATGAAAAAGGTCATTTTCTTTGGGGAGATTTAAAATCCATAAAAGGTTTGGTTTTTATGTTAGAATATTGTAAGAGAGACCTTTGTGTAAGGCTTATAAAAAGATCTAACATAGTAGAAAATCTTTCAAGATGTTAAAAGACTAGATGTATCCTTGACTGATAATGGGGAATTAGGATATATCCTGGTGACATTTACATTTCTCCACTTTAATTTTCTGCACTTTATATTTCTAAGAACAATATCATTATCAAATCAAAAAAAAAGAAAAGAATATAACGCTAAAGCGAGAAGAATTCGAAAATCTTAATTCACCCTCATCTTAGGTTTCATCTTATACTTACACATCAAAGTTTAATGTTTGAAGATTTACGAAAGTGGTAGAGGTTTTAGTGTCTCAAGAGGAGGAAATAAGTATAGATGGATGTCCCAATCAAAGAAGTTTGAGAAATCTGAGATACAATGATTTACTTGTCACAAAATCAGACACTTCTTGATATATTGTCATGAAAGGAGAGGCAATGCTAATTTTTTTTCGATTGCTTTTGCTTTTAGATGAGGATTGTTATGAAAGTATAGGTGCACTAGTAGTATCGAGTTTGAAGATTGAAGAAAGTTAGGTTAAGAACTCAGGTTGCTCTTATCACATGTGTCCAAGAAAAGAATATTTTAAGAATTTGAAGCTGACCCAAGGTGAAGAAGTTTTCCTTGTTAACAATAAGGCTTGTGAGGTTTATGAAATTACACTGTTAGACTTGAAATATTTGATATTGTGAGTTTCTTCTGCATAATGTGATGTATTTTCCAGAAGTTGTGCAAAACATGGACCTTAACTTATGCATTAGAGTTAAACATGGAACATTGAACATTTTGCATGGTGAAGTGAGCATAGCTAAAGGTTATAAAATTTGTGGCTTATATATTTAAGAATGTTCTAATGTTGTTCACAAATAAAAATACTTTATTTTCCGGCAGGTTTTTTGTCAAAAATATATTTGCAAGAATACCTGTGATTTTTTCTACAGAAATATCAAATTAAACAATTTTCTAAGAATGAAAATTAGCTATACATTCCGCAAGAATACATTTGCAAAAAATTTTTGTAAAAAATATTTGACTTTTTCCTTAAAATATTGACTGTATAATTTTTAAAAGCTTTAACATTATGGTGCATATCTAAAATCATGTAAATTATTTGACACATTCCTTCATGAATTGGCTCAAATGCTACACAAATAATGATGCAAGTAGTTATCTTGGAACAACGTCTGGTGATGAAATTTTTAGAAACAAATATGATGATTTAATTGGATGTTTTACTGCTCTTTATGAAAGGCACTGGAGATTCATTTGAATTTAGATGGATTTCGTGCTTGTTACCTTGGCCTAGAAAACAAAGATTCCAGTCCCCTGACAAATTCATAGCATATGACACTGTAGTCTAGCTCTAGTTAAGGACATGAGATGCACCATAACACATACATAGAGAAGGAAATCATTTGTGTTATCACCACTGTAGGTTTGCCTGCCGATGATTTCATATGGTGGGATCACCCCTTTCTCCATTGGACATCATTAGTTAGAAACAAGTTAGTCTTGCTTGAATTTTATTTTTGCTAAGTTTTTGTTGTCGCCTCTTTTGGTTCTATTGGTTAGAGTCTTAGTTTGGCTCTCCCTTTTTTTCTTTTGTACATCTTTATTTCTCTTTTCTTAATACATGACGCCTATTAAAAAAATAATTGTAGTAAACTCTGTAGGAAATAGTTATTCAATGAGTGCAAACAATCATAGGGAAATTCTGCAGCTATAACTATAGGTTTGCTGCTGAAATATTTGGTCGCTGATGGGAAATACATTTCCGAAATTCCACAGAATTACGCATGGATTTTGTGTGGTTAATACCTAAGGGTGTTAATGCAAAATATATTGCGTGTTTTTTATGCAGATTTACTTCACATGACTAGAGGGTAAGGTCAAATTGGACTGATTGAAATTTAAGAAAGATAAGATATCAGTTGAAAAGACTTGATCGATCATTCATGGTCCAAGTTAAAACTGTTGGGTTAAGACTATCTTGATGTCAAACTTTACAACAACATTGTAAGGGATAACACTTAGTGTATTGGCTACATGGAATAAATTAGGAACCACTATGTGGATGACTGAGAGTACACCCAAACTTGTACAATGGTGTGCCATGAAGTGAAAGAATTGATTGGTTGCCAAGACATAATCGATTATATAGGAATCAAGGTTGTCTCATGAACCACATAAACACCCAGATTTATAATACTCAAATCAATATAAAGATGCCATAAAGTTTCAGACATTTACTAATTATTTAGTGACAAACATTTTGGTGGTGACTAGTTTTATTATGTCTACCATCGATATAATACTCAATTTAGTAGTGTTTATCATTAATTTGAGTAACATACTCTATTTTTTTTTTGTTTTTTTGTCTAGGTTTAGTTATTAAAAAATATTAATAAATAATTTCTTATGATTATTTATTATATTTTAATATATTATTGAAAAAGTTTCATAGAATTTAACTTATTTTATATTTATAATTAAAGAACAAAAAAAATTACATAATAAAATCATTTAATAAGATAAGACTTATGTCAGGGTTTGGTCACTAATTACATAGTTAGATATAACAATACAGTGATATTTTGTCTCGTCACCCCTCAGAGTCATATTTGACTCTCTTCTAGAACTATGTTTTTAATTTTATTTTTTTAATAAATAATAAGATTGCATTAAAGCGAAAATAAAGGGTACCCAATCGGAATAAAAAAGGGGAAACAAAACAACACTACTTCATGACCTCTAGAGGATTGGACACCTAAACAATTATCGACTCACTTAAACCATCTCTCTAAGAACAAAAAATTAATATGAGAGAGAAAGTAGAGAGAGGGGAGAGAGCGTGTGAGGACAACGACCAGAATCAAGACGGAGAGTGGACTCCGGTGCGGCGGAAGGTGAGAGAGACTCGGAGAGGTAGATGGGACAATGTCAAAGGAAGCTCTTCTGTCCAAAGGAGTAGACATCAGGTGAGGAATGTGACCACTTTCTTCTTCTCCTCTTTCCCTGATAGGTTCAGAGCAAAGGATTTGTACAAGGTGTTCCTTAGATTCGGGGCGGTAGACGAAGTGATTATTCCGGCGAAGAGAGATATTAGAGGGAAGCGCTATGGCTTTGTTTGATTTTTCGATGTTAAGGATGCCCGAATTCTTGCATGCAAGTTGGACAATATATTCTTGGAAGAAATCAAGCTTCAAGTGAATGTTCCTAGGTTTTCTAGATCTCAGGCCTCTGGCGAAAAGAGAAATGGGTTGAATACGCGGGTGATGCATTCGAAGGTTTTTGTTTCTAGGCAGACGGTGGAGAAGGCCAAGGTAGACGGAGTGGTTAAGGGTGAGGGGAATTTTGTGAACTCTTTTGCGAAAGTGGTCCAACACGGTCGTGGAAGTGGGATTCAGGCGGAGGTCAAGAGGAGGAACTTACAGGTGGAGGTGAAAGGGAATCGAGGGACGGAGGGTGACTATGGGGAGGGTGGTGGTTGCGGGGAGGGAATAAGAGTTGATGCAGAGTTTCGTTCGGAGAAGGATGTTGAGTGGTTGAATCTTCAGAAAGCTTACGTGGGTGTGGTAAAAAATCCGGGGAGCTCTTACAACATTCAGAACCATTTCTTTATGGAAGGTTATTTCGATGTTAAGGTGTCTCCGATGGGTCCTAATCTTTACCTTCTAGAAAGTTTTGAAGAAGGTGATGTTGATGCTTTGGTGGATGGAGGAGTTGACTGGTGGAAACAGTGGTTTTCAAGTTTGAAGCGTTGGCAACCAGAGGATGTGGATGAGGAGCGCATCATGTGGATTCGGTGCTTTGGCATTCCGTGTCATGCTTGGTCCCATGAATTCTTTGAGGTTCTGTCTTCTTTATTTGGAGTATTTGTCTGTAGTGATGATGCTACAGGGAAGAAGAAAAGCTATGAAATGGCCAGGTTGCTGGTTCGGATTCCCTTTGCTTGTAAAATTGACAAGGTGTTCAAGATTAGGATCAATGGCAAATGTTTTGATATTAGAGTGCTGGAGGAACTCACAGGTCCGACGAAGGTCTCAGAGATGCAGGAACCGGCGGAAGCGGCTGAGATATCATCGGAGGAAGACGAAGAGGTTGGAAGTTCTTCGGTTGGGGGTGTGAACGTGGACGGGTTTTTCGAGGAAGATGATTTCATGGAGGAAAAGGACAATCCGGATATTGGTATTTTTGAAAAGCAAATCCTTGGCGTGTCTGCTAAGAATTTCCAGGTTGGTGAAAAGCCTAGCATCTTAGGGTCAGATTCGTCGTTTGTGAAAGAGACTTATGCAGTAAAGGAGGCGGTGGGCATCAGTGGTGGGACCCATAGTTTGAATGAAATTAATGCTGTGGGCCAGGATATGGAAGAAGGAGTTATAGCCAATAAATCAATTAAATTAAAAAAATTAAAGTCATTGTCCACTATTTTTGCTAACAGCAAATGTGTGGAGGTGGACTTTCCATCTTTTGTGGAAACTGTGGGCCCGTTGGAGAGAAAAGAGGAGATTCTAAATGCTGCTGAAATCGGTGATGCTACTGGGCGTAAAAAAATTAATTCCGGTCCTTATTGCTCCAAACAGAATGCAAAATCTGACTCTATTGAAAATGATGATTCTATATCCAATTATTTCTCTGGTGGTTCTGTTATGTGTGAAAATTCTAATACTGATTCTGGTGTGGTGCAATCTAATAAGAGGTTCTGGAAGCACAAGTTTAAAGGTTCTATTGCAGAGGAAATTTGGTCGAAAGCAAGAATGTTAGGCATGACAGGAGGCGGTTCTGTTTCTCAGCAGATTGAGGCAATTAAATTAAAAGAGATTCAAGATAAAAGAGAATTTGGCCTGAAGGATGTTTCTAAGATGGGTTCTCAATGATTATAGTTTCGTTTAACTTGCGAGGGAGTGGCGGGAGGGCGAAGAGAAGATGTTTACAGAAGGTTCTAAAGCTTGCAAATGCGGATGTGTGTTTTGTTCAGGAGACCAAGTTACATAGTTCTGATCCTCTTGGGTTGGAGGATTTATGGAGTGGTGAATCGATCGATTGGAGTGCTAAGTGGGCGGTTGGGAGATCGGGAGGAATTCTAATTTTTTGGAAGAGGGGTATTTTGGATCTAGATTATAGCTTTGTGGGTGAGGGGTTCTTGGGTTTGCATGTTTTTTGGAAAGGCCTTTCCGTTTATCTGGTTAATTCTTATTCTTCTCGTTTGAGTGGTAAAAAGAGGGATTTTTGGAATTGTCTTAGTCGGATGAAAGATGCTTGCTCGGATGGTTTGTGGTGCGTGGGGGGGGGGACTTTAACGCTATTCGTTTTTCTGAGGAGAGGAAAGGAAGGACGAGTTACTTTAATCAAAAGGAAGCGGACGACTTCAATTCTTTCATTCGGAATTTGGATTTAGTTGATGTGCCGCTCATGGGTAAAAGGTTTACTTGGTTCAATCTTGATGGAAGTGCTTGTAGTAGATTGGATCGTTTTTTGATTTCCGATTCTTTGCTTGATATTTGGAAAGTGAAAGGTGTTATGGTAGGAGAGAGATCGTTTTCGGATCATTGTCCTATTTGGTTGGCGGGTAATTTTGTTGATTGGGGTCCGAAACCTTTTAAGCTTTTTAAGTGCTGGTTCGATCATGATGAGTTTATTCCTTTTGTGGAGAAGGAATGGAAGGCGGTAAAGATAGGTGGCAAACCGGGTTTTATTCTTAAAGAGAAGCTCCGTATCTTAAAATCTAGATTGAGAGATTGGAATAAAGAAGTGTTTGGTATCCTTGACTTGAATGTGGACAAAGCGGTGAGCTCGCTTAATGACCTTGACTCTCTTGTGGCTAATACGGAAATCGGGGCTGTTTGGTGCGATTCGATGTCCGCTAATAGAAGTTTGGCTTCGAAGGAAGTGTGGGAGGCTATGTTAAGGAGGGAAAGCATTCTTCGTCAAAAATCAAGATGCCGTTGGATTCAACTTGGTGATGCCAATTCTAAATACTTTCATTCTTACACGAAAGGAAGATTTAGAAGAAATAATATTGTGAGCTTGAATTCAGATGATGGGTTGTTAACAGAGGTGGAGCCTATTAAGAAGGAGATTTTTGATCATTTCAAGGAGATTTAAAAGTTTGTCGGAGGAGGATAGCATGCTTCTTGAGACTCCGTTTTCTTTGGAGGAAATAAAGAATATTGTTTGGCTTAGTGATTGCGATAAAAGTCCGGGGCCGGATGGGTTTCCTTTGGGTTTTTTCAAGAAGACTTGGAGCTTTGTCAAAGATGAGTTATTATGCTTTGTTCAAGAGTCTTACAATCGAGGTGTTCTTCCTAAAGCGGCTACGGCTTCTTTTTTGGCTCTTATTCCTAAAGTGGCGTGTCCGCAAAAGATTGATGAGTTTAGACCGATTTGTTTAATCGGTTGCCTGTATCGGTTGATTTCCAAGTTGTTGGCAGCTAGGTTGAAGGTTGTTATGGGCAAGTTGATTTCTAAATCTCAATCGGCTTTTATTGAGGGTAGACAGCTGTTTGATGGGGTTTTGGTTCTAAATGAGGTTTTAGACTTTGCTAAGCGAAACAATAAAAAGTGTCTGGTTTTGAAGGTTGATTTCGAAAAGGCGTATGATTGTGTTTCTTGGGACTTTCTTAACTATGTCATGAAGCGGATGGGGTTGTGTTCTAAGTGGTTACGTTGGATGGCAGGAACAGTTTTTTCTAGTTCGATATCCATCTTGGTCAACGGTTCACCGACGGATGAATTTCAGGCTTCGAGAGGATTACGGCAAGGGGATCCTCTTTCCCCGTTTCTTTTTTTGTTGGTGGCAGAAGGTTTAGCAGGTATGATGCGTAATGCGGTGTCTGACGGTTTATTTAAGGGCTTTCAAGTGTCTTCTGATATTTCCTTCGACATGCTCCAATTTGCGGATGATACGGTACTTCTTTGTGATGGTTCGAAAAAGAATTTGTGGTGTATTAAGGCTTTGCTACGCGGGTTTGAGTTGGTCTCTGGATTACGTATCAACTTCAACAAAAGTAAACTTTTTGGAGTGCATTTGGAGGATCAGGTTCTCTCTGCGGCGTCGTCTTTCTTGGGGTGTCCGATCGGGAAGCTCCCCTTTGTCTTCCTAGGTATTCCGGTTGGAGGTAATCATCGGCATAAGCATTTTTGGTCTTTTCTGATCTCTAAATTAAAAAAGAGGTTAGGTGGATGGCAACGGAAACATCTTTCTATTGGAGGCAAGGTGACTTTATTGAATTCGGTTCTTAATAGTATTCCGATTTTTGTGCTTTCTTTTTATAAAGCCCCTAAGTGTGTTATTGATGAGATTGTCAAAATTCAACGAGACTTCCTTTGGGGTAGTAAGGAAGGGATTCGGAAGATGTGTTGGGTTAGTTGGGAGAAGATTTGTCGTCCACAAAAGGAGGGTGGCTTAGGGGTGAGGAACATTGAGACGTTTAATCTAGCATTGGTTAGTAAATGGGGATGGCGATTCATTTCTGATAGAGATGCGGTTTGGTTCAATTTGTTGGTGTTCAGGTATGGTGGGGGTTTGGAAGCTCTTTGTGGAGAAAGTTCCAATCGGTTTTTGTCGAAAACATCACTTTGGTGGAGGGATGTCCGGAAGGTGTGTGGTTTCAAATTTAACAACTCTCCTTGGTTCACGGATTGCGTCTCTTGGAAACTAGGGGATGGACATCTTATTCCTTTTTGGGAGCATGCTTGGTTGGGTCCTACACCTTTCAAAGTGCTCTTCCCTTCCCTTTACGGTGCGTGTTCTCTTACTAATTCTTTACATGCATCTTCTTCTTCTTCTCCTTCTGTCTTATCTCGTGTGGATGAAATGGGTGTTTGGGTGAACAATGTGTGGAGATGGAATGTGGAGGTGGCGGAGGATTTTTTAGAGGCGGAGGTAGCTTGTGACCGGGCTGTTTTGTTATCTATGTTGGAGGGTGTTACGCCAAATTCGGGGGCGGTTGATAATTTGGTTTGGTGGAGGCATGTTGATGGTTTTTCGGTCAAAAATAGTTTCCGGTGGCTTCACACGTTGAATGGCTACGGAATGCTTTTGGATGAAGCGAGTTGCTTAGAATTAAATTGTTTATGGAAGGCAAGGGTTCCTAGTAAGGTGAAAGTATTTGGGTGGAGATTGTTGCTTAATGCTCTCCCGACCCGTAAGGCTCTTTGTTCGCGCGGTGTGGATATGAGTGTTATCAACATTTCGTGCCCTTTATGTGGTTGTGAGGAGGAATCTTTAGATCACTTATTTCTTAGTTGTGCTCAATCGCTTGTTGTTTGGAAAGAGGTGTTGATTTGGTTAGGCTTGTCAACGGAGGAGATTCAAAGGGCCATGAGTGACATCCACGGTTCCGTTGTTGGGGTCGAGGAGGTGGACCGCTTTCGTCGCTTTTTGGGCGGAGTAATTAATTCCTCTTTCATTGCTTTCTTATGGTTTTTAGTTTGTTGGTGCATTTGGTTGGGTAGAAATAAGGTTGTGTTCAAAAATAGTGTTTGGAATTCCATTGAGATTATTTTGATCATTAAGAATGTTGGTTGGGAGTGGTTCTCTTTTCTTGTTAGAGATAAGGATACTTGTTCGTTTAATGATTGGCTTGTCAATCCTTGTATGTTTATTGGTGTGTAGGTTTTCTTTTTGCCGTCCGTTTGGATAGCTTGTTTCGCTTCTTTTGTATTGGGTTGCACCCCTTGTGCGTTTAATACAAGTGCTTATCGAAAAAAAAAAAAATTATCGACTCACTTAAATGTCCAAATGGATATATAAAAAGACACCAACGTAGTGTCATGAAATTTCAGTACGTGAAACTATATGTGTACTTTTAGTTGTAATGTGTTTGTTTTTCAAAGTTTTATTGGAGATTTTCATTTAAAAGAAAGTATTAAAACAAATTAGGATGGTTTCCATATCTATATTTTTTATTACCATACTTTAACAATTATATTTTGTATTTATTAATCACAAAACAACCCATTCATTGTATTGACTGATAAATAAAAATAAATAGATAAATAGAAAAAATAACATAAGGGGAAATGTTTTTAAACATTGGTCCTTCGGTCAATAAAAACATTGTATTTTGATGCATGCAAAAATCTTGAAAAATATTATGTTAATAATTTAAAAAGTAAAATTGTTTACGTATAGAATGTATTTGACTAATTGAATATATTTTCTAACTATTAAAGAAGGTTAGCAACTGACGAGGGCATGCATTGAGACAAAAATGTAGTCAGCAACAGTGAACAATTACATGATATTTAGAAACGAGTTAAACAAATATTTAAATTTAAATTGAAAATTAAATCAAATTCTCTTTATAAATAAATTAAAGCTGTACCCAATTTCATTGTTGCATTTGATATTTACATAGAGTAGAGAGTGAGAGAGAATTCTGTGTGGCAGCAGTGTTCGGCGAATGATTCTTAACGTCAATCCATTTTTTAATCTACTCATAAATTGAGGTATAGTTTCTTTAACTAAACCTTTTATTTTTATGTATGACATTAATCATTGTATACAAATATAATAATGTTGGTTTTACATGTATATGGATCTGTTTAATCTATCTAAATCTTGTATATATATGTTTGTGTTTTATTATGCCTTCCTTTGTTTCATCTTAATCAACTAGTTGGTTGGTCAATCTTCAAAATCAATTCTGATTTACTATGTTATAATAATTTTGTAAATATTTCTTTTTTGAATTCCTTGAGAATTGAGTTTTTAGTTTGTGAAAAAAAGTTATTATTCAAATCTACCATGCAAATGTTTCTCTATTAAAAATAAATAAAAAATACCTATGTGTTTGAATTGTGAATTTTGAATATGGGTTTAAACTTTAAAAATTTAATTTAATTTTTTTTATAAATTATATCTCTATTAGGTTACTATAATTTTTTTACTTCAAAATAACTAATTAATCTTACAACTTTTTAAATTTATTTAAAAAACAATTAATCCTTTTATTATTGAACAGAAAAACACATTCAAGTATTCTCTATAAATTGAATTTATGTCTAGTTTCATTTGTGCATTTTATATTTACATTGAAGTGGGAGTAGTGAGAGTGAGAAAGAAATCCGCAGAATATCGATAAAGTTATCAAATTTTTGGAACATTAAGGTATGCATATTATTGAACCCTCTTTTTTCTATCATAGATGTAATTAATCATTGAATTGTGTATAAATGTTTTTTTTTTATTTTGTATAAATTTGTGTATTTATGCATTGTTTTTTGTTATGTCTCTCATTGTTGGATTTATATATAAAAATATCTATTTGCATGAATTAAAACTATATCTACTATATCTAGACGAACATCTCAAATTTTTGCTATAAATTAAAATTCTCTTTCATTTGATTTTTGTATTTCATATTTACATAAAAGATACCTTAAGAGAGAGCAACAAAGAAATCAGATCAATATTAAAGTGTTGTTGTGATTTATTTCGCGTTCTCTCTTACTCTCTTTGCTTTTATCTAAATATGAAATGTTAAGAAATGTGGTTGGGCCTAACTCAACCCTACAAAACCGGCTTATAGGGTGAGGATTGCCCCCACTTATAAGGACATGTCCAGGCCATATATTGTCCAATGTGGGACTCTTAACACACCCCCTCACGCCCAGGACTAGACAACTGGAGCGTGGAAATAAATGGCGGGTGGCCCGATAGCGGAAACCATAGAAGGTGGCCCACCGGATCTTAAACGAGGCTCTTGATACCATGTTAAGAAATGTGGTTGGGCCTAACTCAACCCTACAAAACCGGCTTATAGGGTGAGGATTGCCCCCACTTATAAGGACATGTCCAGGCCATATATTGTCCAATGTGGGACTCTTAACATGAAATGCAAAAATGGAATGAGAGAAAATTTTAATTTATAGAGAAAATTTGATTCATGTCTATATATTTTTATAAAAATCAAATTTTTATCGTATTTTTCGGTCTTTTTTTCTATTTTTATTAGCATTATGACAGTTGCAACATATATAATAATTATTTTAAGAAATACAAATTTGTAGAATCTAATTCAAAAATTTATTTTCTCTTTAGGCCGAGGTAGCAAGCACGAAAAGGTCATTCGATTCAGAGAGATTCAGATTCCACCATAAGTTTGGAGTTTAAGTTGAAAGATTGTAAGAGAGGTCTTGGCGTGAGGCTTGTACAAAGATCTTGCATAGTTGAAAATCCTTCAAGGTGTTAAGGGACCAGATGTACCACTGATTGATAAGGTGAACTAGGATATATACTTGTGTCATTTACATTTTATGCACTTTGACTTTCTGCACTTTATATTTTTAAGAATATATCATTATCATATCAAAGGAAAATTAAGAACATAGCGTGAAAATGAGAAAAATTGGGCCACCTTTATTCATCTCCCCTCTCAGGTTACATCTCAAACTTGCAATTGGAAATAGAGCTGGTTAATATAGCTTGTTCCTCGATCCGAGTAGATATGGATTCCACAAAACTGCTCTTGGCAGATGGTGGTAGAACCAACAAATCACCATATTTTGTTGGTGAGTACTATGATTTCTGGAAAATTCATATGCAAATGTACTTAGAAGCACAAGAGGATGAAATATGAAGTGTTGTCAAGGATAGATCCTTCATTCTTACAACTATCATAAATAATGTAAAACAACAAAATATGGAAAGTTATACGAACAATGGGAACAAGAAAAATCTTATATAACAAGAAGGCAAAAAAATATACTTGCATCTACCTTAGAAATGGATGTATTTTTTTCAGAGTCTTAAGTTGAAAAACAACCAAGGAAATCTAGAATAAATTGGAATAAGCACATGAAAGAATTGAAGAAGTCAAGCCACAACAAACTATCTATAGCCACCACTATATATTTTTTATGTGAAAGTATTTTCCTTGAAAACATTTGCTCAAGATCATGAAATTTTGGAACTTAAAGAAGCTTGGAAAAGTTTTCTATGATGTATTACAAGTGCAGAAAAATATTTCTAATGTTAGGAACTGATAACTCCTTACTTGGAGCAAATAATTCCTTATAAGTTGATTGCATGCAATCCATAGAACTCTAAAATAATGAGCACAAAATGTATTGCATCCAACATTTTATCTTCTTTGATATTTCAAGAAAATGAGAATCCAATATTCGATCTTCACCAACAGTGATGACGATGAATCAGATTCGGAAATTGTTATATATATATATATATATATATATATATATATATATATATATATATATATACACACACACATACTTAAAGAAATATTTTGTGTAAAAAACATAGTATTTAGAGTAAACAATTAATTTATTTATATTTTGTAGTTTGTAACGAGTTTAAACAAAATAAATAAATCTTACCCCTCGGTTTTATTTATAAATAGAGATATATGATGTGCTAGTTTTAAAAATATTAAAAGTGCAGAAGCTGAGGTTTGAACCCATGTGCATAAGATTTTTTCCCTTGGTGTTTTAAAAATCGAGGGGTAAAGTTCATACTTTTCATGACGCCCTTCGTTATCTCGCTTCTATAGACAATGTTAAATGAATTTCGCGCCCGAGGTGAAACGTGTTATTTGCAGTACTGCCTTGTTCTAAAATTATTAAATAAAGATTGGTTTTTCAAGATAAAATAAGACCGTATGATATGGTAAGATTAAAGTTTCATTTGAATGAATTCATTTGAAAAGATTGACACTTTCAGAGAGCATATCATTGGTATCAACATAATCACTTTCGAAGAGCATAAACTTGGATATCAACATTGACATCAAATCATTATGAAGAAGATAAGTCCTTTAAAATATGATGTATCTTTTCTCTATATTACTTAACTTTGAATTTTACACTTTTTCTTTTTATAAGGTAAAAAGAGGGAGAAGAGATGTTTGTTTTTATTAATTTTCATGATACCTAAGATAAGCATGAATTGCAATATAAAGGGGCATCAAATTAAAAAAAAAAACTACCCATCAATATATTTTGTCATCATCAAAAAGGGGAATATTGTGAAGATGATGTTCATCATCTATCTTTGTTTGGTTTGATTAAGACAATAGTTAATCAAAGAAGAAATATTAAAGAAAAAAGTTTAGAATCAATAATCAATAATGCATAAGCTTATGGATATTTTGGAAGTAAAGGAAATTGATCTTAATGCTAAGATACTCAATTGCAATTCGTTATGTATATCTTTAGATGCTAAGAAAATCATTCATCTTTTCATCTCTAATGTTCCTAAGCAATCTGTATCAAAACCACTTAATTCATGTCTTTTCAAAAAATATTTTTCCAATAATTTTTGGGTCTTAATCAGTTACACGTTAGGTATAATAGATAACATACCCACTCTTTCATAAATTTTAAAACAATAGGTTTGCACTTTCTAAGTCAGAGAACTTACTATATGATTTTGGAATCAATTTTATTTGAAATTTGAAAATCGTTATTCACTTTTTAAATAATATAACATTTAATGGATTTTTAAAACCGGGTATAGGATGCAAAATTGTGTCTTTTAATGAATCATTGTTCTAAAATTTTCCAAAACTTCATGGAAATGTCTCAAACTTATGCATTTACTGATCATAAAGGTTTAATAGGATTTATTTAAAGAAAAATACATCAGTTTTCAAATTACAATTTTCACATAATTTTTTCATACAATTGAAATTGTTTTCAAGTGTTCATTCTCAAATATCATTGAAACTTTTTTCTGCATAAATTGTCATATCTTTCCAAAACGTTTATAAGCAATTAAGATTTTTATATTTGAATTGTACATTGAAAGAGAATATCAATTTTCTATATAAGTATTGAATCAAGAACATTGCATATATTTAAAATCTTTTTCAATTTTTGTTTTGATCACCATGTGTATAGTGATAATTATTTGTCATAGAAAATGGTGTGCTTTCTTTTTGTTGTAAACAGAAAGTAGTGTACTTTATTATTTATGTGAGATTCATCAAAGTGTTTTATGACTTTGAAAAAGGTCATTTACTTTGGGGAGATTTAAAATCCATCAAAGGTTTGGTTTTTATGTTAGAAGATTGTAAGAGAGGCCTTTGTGTAAGGCTTATACAAAGATCTAACATAGTAGAAAATCTTTCAAGTTGTTAAAAGACTAGATGTATCCTTGACTGATAATAGGGAGTTAGGATATATCTTGGTGACATTTACATTTCTCCACTTTAACTTTCTGCACTTTATATTTCTAAGAACAATATCATTATCAAATCAAAAAAAAAAAATTAAGAATATAACGCTAAAGCGAGAAGAATTGGACAACCTTAATTCACCCTCATCTTAGGTTTCATCTTATACTTACACGTCAAAGTTTAATATTTGAAGATTTACGAAAGTGGTAGAGGTTTTAGTGTCTCACGAGGAGGAAACAAGTATAGATGGATGTCCCAATCAAAGAAGTTTGACAAATAAGAGATACAATGATTTACTTGTCACAAAATCAGACACTTCTTGATATATTGTCATGACAAATTCATAGCATATGGCACTGTTGTTTAGCTCTAGTTAAGGACATGAGATGCACCATAACACATACATAGAGAAGGAAAACATTTGTGTTGACAAACATGCCTCCATAGGTTTTCCTACCGATGATTTCACATGGTGGGATCACCCCTTTCGCCATTGGACATCATTTAGTTAGAAACAAGATAGTCATGCTTGAATTTTATTTTTGCTAAGTTTTTGTTGTCGCCTCTTTTGTTTCTATTGGTTAGAGTCTTAGTTTGGCTCTCCCTTTTTTCTTTTGTATATCTTTATTTATCTTTTCTTAATACATGACTCCTATATAAAAAGTAATTGTAGTAAATTTTGTAGGAAATAATTATTCAACGAGTGCAAGCAATCATGGGGAAATTTTGGCCTAGAAAATAAAAATTCCAGTCCCCTGACAAATTCATAGCATATGGCACTGTTGTTTAGCTCTAGTTAAGGACATGAGATGCACCATAACACATACATAGAGAAGGAAAACATTTGTGTTGACAAACATGCCTCCATAGGTTTGCCTACTGATGATTTCACATGGTGGGATCACCCCTTTCGCCATTGGACATCATTTAGTTAGAAACAAGATAGTCATGCTTGAATTTTATTTTTGCTAAGTTTTTGTTGTCGCCTCTTTTGGTTCTATTGGTTAGAGTCTTAGTTTGGCTCTCCCTTTTTTCTTTTGTATATCTTTATTTATCTTTTCTCAATACATGACTCCTATATAAAAAGTAATTGTAGTAAATTTTGTAGGAAATAATTATTCAACGAGTGCAAGCAATCATGGGGAAATTTGCAGGTATAACTACATGTTTGCTGCTGAAATATTTGGTCGCTGATGGGAAATACATTTCCGAAATTCCACAGAATTACGCATGGATTTTGTGTGGTTAACACCTAAGGATGTTAATGCAAAATATATTGCGTGTTTTTTATGCAGAATTACTTCCAATGACTAGAGGGTAAGGTCAAATTGGACTGTTTGGAATTTAAGGAAGATAAGATATCAGTTGAAAAGACTTTATCGATCATTCATGGTCCAAGTTAAAATTGTTGGGTTAAGACTATCTTGATGTCAAACTCTACAACAACATTGTAAAGGATAACAATTAGTGTATTGGCTACATGGAATAAATTAGGAACCACTGGACGATTGAGAGTACACCCAAACTTGTACTATGGTGTGCCATGAAGTGAAAGAATTGATTGGTTGCCAAGACATAATCGATTTTAGAGGAGTCAAGGTTGTCTAATGAACCACATAAACACCCAAATTTATAATACTCAAATCAATATACAGATGCCATAAAGTTTCAGACATTTACTAATTATTTAGTGACAAACATTTTTGTGGTGACTAGTTTTATTATGTTTACCATCGATATAATACTCAATTTAGTAGTGTTTATCATTAATTTGAGTAACATAATCTCTTTTTTTCGTTTTTTTTTCTAGCTTTAGATATAAAAAAATATTAATAAATAATTTCTTATGATTATTTAATATATTTTAATATATTATTGAAAAAGTTTCATAGAATTTAACTTATTTTATATTTATAATTCAAGAACAAAAAAAAATTACATAATAAAATCATTTAATAAGATAAGACTTATGTCAGGGTTTGGGTCACCATTTACATAGTTAGAGATAACAATACAATGATATTTTGTCTCGTCACCCCTCAGAGTCATATTTGACACTCTTCTAGAACTATGTTTTTAATTTTATTTTTTTAATAAATAATAAGATTGCATTAAAGCGAAAATAAAGGGTATTCAATCGGAATACAAAAGGGGAAACAAAACAACACTACTTCATGACCTCTAGAGGATTGGACACCTAAACAATTATCGACTCACTTAACAATTATATTTTGTATTTATTAATCACAAAACAACCCATTCATTGTATTGACTTATAAATTAAAATAAATAGAAAAATAGAAAAAATAACTTAAGGGGAAATGTGATAACATTGGTCCTTCGGTCAATAAAAACATTGTATTTTGATGCATGCAAAAATTTTGAAAAATATTATGTTAATAATTTAAAAAGTAAAATTGTTTATGTATAGAATGTATTTGACTAATTGAATATATTTTCTAACTATTAGAGAAGGTTAGCAACTGACGAGGGGATGCATTGAGACAAAAATGTAGTCAGCAACAATGAACAATTACATGATATTTAGAAACGAGTTAAACAAATATTTAAATTTAAATTGAAAAAAAAAAATCAAATTCTCTTTATAAATTAAAGCTATACCCAAATTCATTATTGCATTTGATATTTACACAGAGCAGAGAGTGGGAGAGAATTCAGTGTGGCAGCAGTGTTCGGCGAATGATTGTTAACATCAATCCATTTTTTAATCTACTCATAAATTGAGGTATAGTTTCTTTAACTAAACTTTTTATTTTTATGTATGATATTAATCATTGTATAAAAATATAATAACGGTAGTTTTACATGTATATGGATCTGTTTAATCTATCTAAATCTTATATATATATATATATATATATATATATATATATATATATATATATATATATATATATATATATATATATATATATATATATATATATGTTTGTGTTTTATTATGCCTTCCTTTGTTTCATCTTAATCAACTAGTTCGTTGGTCAATCTTCAAAATCAATTCTGATTTAATATGTTATAATAATTTTGTAAATATTTCTTTTTTGAATTCCTTGAGAATTGAGTTTTTAGTTTGTGAAAAAAAAGTTATTATTCAAATCTACCATGCAAATGTTTCTCTATTAAAAATAAATAAAAAATACCTATGTGTTTGAATTGTGAGTTTTGAATATGGGTTTAAACTTTAAAAATTTAATTTAATTTTTTTTATAAATTATATCTCTATTAGGTTACTATAATTTTTTTACTTCAAAATAACTAATTAATCTTACAACTTTTTAAATTTATTTAAAAAACAATTAATCCTTTTATTATTGAAAAAAAAAACACATTCAAGTATCCTCTATAAATTGAATTTGTGTCTAGTTTCATTTGTGCATTTTATATTTACATTGAAGTGGGAGTAGAGAGAGTGAGAGAGAACATAGCGTGAAAATGATACAAATTGGGCCACCTTTATTCATCTCCCCTCTTAGGTTACATCTCAAACTTGCAATTGGAAATAGAGCTGGTTAATATAACTTGTTCCTCGATCCGAGTAGATTTGGCATTACAAAAAAAAAGGTTTCCTGCCACGCCCAAGAAACCGAGGCTATATGCAAAATAACCGTGGCGTAACGCTGAGGCCACGGTTTGGCCACGGAAATCCAACTGTGGAGTATGCGGCCGTGGCCTAAAGTAAAGTCCACGGTTTTTTGGTATAGACCATGCCTTTTTGACAACCGTGGCTTTTTTAGGCCACAGTTTAGGTAGCTTGATTAAGGTCGCGGTTTGTATTTGCCATGACTGCAAAACTGTGGCTATATGGTAAAGCCACGGTTTCAATTTAACATTTACGATACAGTTTTGGTTCAAGATATAGCCACGGTTTGGTTATGACCACATATTTAAAACTGTTGTTATATGTTATGCTTTCTAAACCATTTATCTTGCCACGGTTTATTTCTGTATCATTACATAAATATGTCATTATATATATATATATATATATATATATATATATATATATATATATATTTATATATATATATATATAAAAATATATATATCAATATAAAATTAACAATAATATTGATGATTAGAATCTAATTAATTACAAGCAAATTAACATTAAGGTCAAAAGTAAGTTTTTTTTGTAGTGCCACTAATAATAGTTGGATACTAAGTTTTGATGTCATCCCAAATTCAAAATTCAAAACAACCATGGGATCCAAAACAAGAGCTAAATTAAACACAAGTTTCTCTCAAAAAAGAGTCATCCCAAAATAACAAAAAAAAGTTCTAAGAACTAGCTAGCTAGATAATATAAAACACAACTATTCTTCTTGATCTTCTCCTTGTTCTTCTTCCACATCTTTGGCACAACCAGCTTCTTCCACATCTTCAGCACAACCTTCTTCCACATCTTCATGATCATCACAAGCTTCTTCCATATGTTCATCACAATCTTCTTCGTCTCCACCCTGCAATAAACATCATTCAGCATTCATAAGTGTACTAGTCATGGTTGTGTAATAGAATCATGAATCAAAAGAAAGAGAGTTTTAGGCCATCACCACCAAAATCATACACCTATTTCAGAGTCATACTATTTCAGAATCATTCCCCTATTTCATACACATATTTCATAATCAAACTATTTCAGACAAATCACCAAACCAATCACCAAACAAATCACCAAACCAAATTCATACACCTATTACATTCTCATAAAACCCACTGCCAAACAAATCACCAAACCACATTCATATGAACATGCATAACACCAATCCATGTCAGTCCATCATTTACCCAATTCCAATTCCATTCATTCATAGCTACTGCACATACATGATTCAATTCATTTAGAGTATTCAACTCATTCTAAGTCCATTATTAGCATTCATTCATAGCTACTGCACATACAGGATTGCTTTTCTTTATAGCGGTGTTTTGGGGATTTTTTCCTGTGTTTACTGCAATATTCACATTTCCTCAAGAAAGAGCAATGTTGAATAAGGAAAGAGCAACAGATATGTACAGATTAAGTGCTTACTTTGTGGCTAGAACTACAAGTGACCTTCCATTAGACCTTGTATTACCAGTACTCTTCCTCCTAGTTGTTTACTTCATGGATGGTTTGAGACTCAGTGCAGGACCCTTTTTCGTTAGTATTCTTACTGTTTTTCTCTGCATTGTGGCAGCTCAGGTATGCATTGTATACTTGTAGTAGTAATTTTGTATATAGTTATTCTCTGCATGTTTTTCTAACTGATCATGATTATAGGGACTTGGACTTGCTATCGGGGCAACACTGATGGACTTGAAAAGAGCAACGACCTTGGCTTCGGTTACTGTCATGACTTTCATGTTGGCTGGTGGATTTTTTGTAAAGGTAAATTTGCTTAACTCATAGTAGTGTACTTAAAAAAACAACTCTTTTTGAGATCTTTCTTGTAATGCCTCCAAGCATCATTTATGCGAGAGAAAACCGCTCTACTTCCATTTTCAGGGATAATGAATTTATCCTACAACAAAGAAGGAAATTAGTGACAAGTAAATAAGGAACACAAGTAACAAAATGATTCACACAGTGACAAATTCCCACTTACAGTGACAAATTCCCATATACGGTCCTTGTTTGTTTTCTTCAAAGCTTTGAAGTTAGTATAAACTAAGGGACACAAGTCTGAATTCCTTGCGACAGTGCCAAGGAAACAACTCAAATCTGTCACGGTTCGATCATTGGGTCCAATAGGTTCTCCATCATCGTCTAAGACTACCTCTTCATGATCTGCACTCTTTCTAGCATGGATTTTCAAACATTTATTTGGTCCACGTGTCCTTTTCTTACTTGCCCCTGTGTTAGATAAAATATAATTAGCATGGGATATACATTTGAATGAAACAATAATAAAGAATGATGCATGACACGAAGCTTAGTACGTACCTTCAGTTTTTTTTCTTCCATTTTGCTGAGTGCTTTCTTCTTCACCCATTATATTTTCTTCTTCCTCAAGATTCTCACATTCATCTTCTTCACTATTTTCCCCATTTTCTTTGAGGAATTCTTCAACTGATGTCGATTTACACATTGGGCTTCGTTTTGTCTTCTTCAAGCCACTTCCTTGCTCTGTCCCGGAATTTCCACCAACTTCTATCATTGCCCTTTTCATACGATTCTGGTTTAACCTTGAATCAGCAGTGTCAGCCACCCGTTTCCCCTTAGGTTGTTGCTTTGCACTTGAAAGATTCTGCTTTGCACTTGAAGGACGTTGCTGATTCGCACTTGAAGGACGTTGCTGATTCGCACTTGAAGCTTGTTGCTTAGCACTTGAAACTTGTTGCTTAGCATTTCCTTGTTTCTACTTTGCACTTGAAGGATTCTGCTTAACACTTCCTTGTTGCTGCCTGGTCCTTGAATCAACAATTTCAGGCCCTGTTTTTTAAGTAAGTTGCTGCCTGGTCCTTGAAGCAACTTCAGGCCCTGTTTTGGGAATTACTTGCTGCCTGGTCCTTGAATCAGTACATTCAGCCCCTACTTTTCTGGGAGTTGTCTGCCTTGTCCTCATTTTGGTTGGATAAAACACATCGGCCGAACTATCAATCCTAGAATCAGCAGTTTCAAACTTAGATAAGTTGAAAAGTTCCCTAGATGCAGGCACAAAAGGAGGTCGGATGCCTACTTTAATAGGTCCTTCACGGTTATTATTTACCATCTCACATTTGATATCATACTTCTTAGCCAATTCAGCACTAGATCTAAATAGAGGCAACCGAAAATTGGCGGTAACTTGTTCACCCTTTTGTGCGGCAGCCGTCTTCTTTTGCAAGTTTGAAACCTTCTTCATTTTCTGTTAACATTGCAAAAAAAAACATTAGGAATAACTTTGAAAAAAGAGGAAAGAGCCTTAAATGTACATGTCTCATTGCTATAACAGCCAAGGTGAGGTGTCTGAATGCAATACCTCAAGGATCCAACCCCCATGTTAAGCAATTTCAAACTCGGTAGACATGTTAATCTATATCATCACCTCTTGACACTCATTGGACTACTGGGACCAGAATACTTATTGTTTGTTAACAGTTTCTTAAAGTGAAAAAACTTACACTCATTGGACTACTGGACATGAAGATAAAGTCATACATACATTTAGTTACACAAGTTTAGTCTATTGGAACCAAACATATTTCTATTTCAATATTTAAAAATATTGTTGTATATTGTGAAGAAAACATATAATGATTCTAATTCTAATTCTAATGATATTAAGATTCGGATAATGAATACAGCTCATAAAACCAATCCTTGAAAAGTTCAAATGGAAAATAAAAAAGAAAAACCATCCCATCAAAGACAAAGCTAAGCAGTTTCGTGTACGAATCAGAGATGTATTTGTTCAAATAGAAATATGTATCGATGGGCATCAGAGATGTATTAGTAGATAAATACATAGGAGGACAAATAGTTATTGTACTACCTAATGTAAATTTGAACTTCATTGCAATTGAATAAGATGTATCGATGGGCATCATCCTTTGATTTCACATCAAGATGAAAGGGTTCACCTGCCCCCCTAAAGGACGACCGGCAGTTGTAAAGTAATCATCTGGATCTGTTTCAAGTGAATTGGTAACATCATAATTCCGAATCTTCCTATTCAACCTTGTATCTACATTGCTATGCAAATACCTTGAGCAAAATGTTATAGCTTCTTCAGCCAGATACCCCCCGGCAATAGAACCTTCAGGATAAGCTCTATTGCGAACATAGTTCTTAAGTTTACACAAGTATCTTTAGGTGGGATACATCCATCGAAATTGAATAGGACCATCCAATCTAACTTCATTTACCAGGTGAATAGGCAAGTGAACCATTATGTCAAAGAAACTTGGAGGAAATATCATCTCCAACTGACAAAGTATCTCTGCAATCTCATCTTCTAGGTAATCTAAACCTTCCACTTGTATAACTTTCTGACATAGAGAGCGAAAAAAGGAACCAAGACGAATTAGTGGGGTTGCCACCTCCTTGGGCATTGTGCTTCTTAATGCAATTTGCAACAAATAGTGTAACATGAAATGCGCATCATGGCTCTTGTAACCAGATATTTTTTTGTCACCAACTTGTACACATTTTGATATATTTGATGCAGTCCCATCTGGTAACTTGGCAGCCTTTATAACTCCACAAAAAATTGACTTCTCGTGCGGAGTCATTGAGAAACATTCTTTTGCAAACTCTGAACGTCCTCCACCAATCTCCCTTGGATGAAGTCTTTCTCTAATTCCCATTTCTTGCAAATCATAACGGGATTTAATATGATCTTTTGTCTTCCCCAGGATGTCCAAAAGAGTTCCAACAATACTATCAAATATGTTTTTTTTAATGTGCATTACATCTAAATTATGGCGCAATGTATTTTGAGCCCAGTAAGGCAACTAAAAAAAATTGACCTCTTCTTCCACGGGCCATCAACTTTCTTCTTTTTCTTCTTCTCGAATTCATTATTGAAATCTTTTAAGAGTTCAAGAATTTCTGCCCCATTTAACATGGATGGTGCAGTCCTATGTTCTTCTTCTCCGTTAAATGATTTGACATCGTCTCTCCAAGAATGAGTTCTTGGTAAAAAGGTAAGGTGGTCCATATAACACATCTTATGACTGTGTTTGAGGTATAACGAACTGGTGTTAGATTTACAACAAGCACACGCCAATTTTCCTTTGGTGCTCCAGCCCGACAACATAGCATAAGCAGGGTAGTCACTAATTGTCCATAAAAAAGCTGCACGCATTTGAAAATTTTGATTCATTTAGGAATCATATGTCTCTATGCCGGATTCCCATAACTCCTTTAGCTCCTCTATCAGTGGTTGGAGGTAAACATCGATATCGTTGCCTGGAGATTTTGGTCCAGGAATCAACAATGACAACATTGTATATTCAGGTTTCATGGACAGGCAAGGTGGTGTGTTGTATACCATCATCAAGACAAGCCATGTACTATGAGATAAGCTCATGGTCCTAAATGGATTAAACCCATCACTCGTTAAGCCAAGTCTTACATTGCGGGACTCACTAGAAAAATCTGGATGGAGCTCATCAAAGTCCTTCCACGCTTTACCATCAGCAGGATGCCTCAATTTTCCATCCTTTGAGCGCTCTTCTTCATGCCATCTCATTGACTCAGCTGTCTTTGAACACATGAACAACCTTTGTAGTCTAGGAATCAACGGAAAGTGCCTCAAAACTTTTGCAGGAACTCTACAGTCATTTTTTGGTTGCTCAGACTCACATCCTTCAGTTGGAGCATTTTGTTTCCACCGTGAATCTTCACAAATAGTGCAAGAAATTTCCTTTTCATGCTCCTTCCAAAATAGCATGCAATCGTTTGGGCATGCATCTATCTTCTTATTATCAAGGCCTAAACCACTTATCATGGCTTTTGTCTTGTAAAATGATACCGGAATGTTCAAATCAGGCATTCCTTCTTTCAACAATTCTAATAGGGGAGTGAATGACGTATTGCTCCAACCGTGGAGAAATTTCAACAAGTAGATTCGAATCGTGAATGATAACGAAGAGAAGTCTTTGCATCCAGGGTACATTTCTTGTTCCGCCTCTTTAATCAAATTGTAAAACGTTCTAGCCTCGTCATTGGGACCTTCATGAACTCCGTGTGCTTCTGCCCTATCTCCATATATACCATGCAATAAGCCAGGAATGTCATCATGTGATCCCTCTTGATCTTCCATCCCATCACCAATTTCCATAGACCTTTGTAGCTTCTCCCAATGGCGCAACCAAACGTCATAACCGTTTAGAAAACCTTTGGCTATTAGGTGATCCTTAATAATATCCCTTGTTTTCTAATATATATTTTTACACTTAGCACAAGGGCATAGAAGCTCACCTCCTTGAGGTCTTCCATTAGTAAAGGCAAAGTCTAAAAATCGAGTAACACCGTTGATGTACTCTTGACTAAACCACGGTAATTTAGTCCACTCTTTGTCCATCACTTGATAATCTATATATTTGAAACACAACACATAACACATTCAAAACTAAATTCATACAAAAAAATGTACTAACAGTACCAAAACATGTGCTGCAATGACTTTAATTTCCAAAAACAGAACCAAAACATGTTCTCTCATATGGGAGTAGTTTTTTATTTTCAAGAGATGCAACAGAATATAGCAACAACTAGTAATATCTCTATTATTATTATTATCCTAACAAATCATGATACTAATGGGATATTTTATTTTGTGTCGGTCATTGAAAAAATATTACAAAAGCATATAACTTGGCAGCCTCTCAGAAAAAAAACAAACATTTCATAAGACTAATGAGGTATGAAAAGAACTAACATTATACCTAATTGAAAGAATTATTGTCTATACATTATACCTAATTTACAACTAATTAGGTAAGAAAAGAACTAACATTCATATCAATCAGAATACATAAATTAAATAAAAAAGGTGTTGTTACCTGGGAGGATGAAATCTTCCAGTAATTTTATGACGAAGCTAGGAAGAACAACTTGTATATCTACATAACAATCAAGATTCACATCAGAATCATCACGGGGTGTATGATTTCGAGAAAAAAACATAGTGATATTAATGACAACACTTCGAACCATAACAACTATACGACAACACTTCGACAACTTCACTTTTTATAATATTTTCTTTCTCTTTCTGCTACATTCACTAAATATGCATAAGAAACTTCCACAACTTCATGATTTTTAGTTTACATACTGATAGAAACTTAAAGTATGTAAACTGAATGGCCACTTAAGAGCAAGAAGTATACATACAATAGCACATAATATATATATATATATATATCAGATAACGAAATTTAAAGTAGACATTTCAATAATTGAATTGTTCTACGCCAAAGAAAAACAACAACTAATTACAACATAAGAGACACATCCTTACGAGATGCACGAACATTAATAGGACCCAATATAAGTTGATGCAAGAAAATTTAAGAAAACAAACTACTAAGTGGTAGTATGAACAGCAGCCACAATAGTAGTGGCACATCAGTTCATCAAATCAAGTCACTAAAACATACGATCAGCTTTATTTGGATGCAAGTTCGATTTAATGCCAGTTTTGATGAGCTAGCAGGTTAGTATCGATTTTATTTTGGAGTTCGATTAGCTTTATTTTTTTTATTTGGAATTGAGACTTATTTCTGGTGTAGAATTTGGTTATGCAGGTATTATAGACTGGTTAGATTTGGTATCAAAGTTTGAAACAACGGCCAAGGTATATGTTAGAAATTTGATTGAAGACGTGAAGTCAAGCTTGGTCATGAATGCTATTTGAGTGGCAACTTGAAGCTTAACAAATGTATGCTCCAAGATATTTTGATGTACTCTCTTTCTCTTTTGTGTAATGTTTCAAAATGAAAGGGAACGATCTACCAGATAACTTGTAAATTTTGAATGAAAAGATGGTGTTTGTAAAATGTAACTTGGACTTTCTAATGAATGAAAACTCCTCTGACTTGAATATACTTTTCTTTCTTTTTGTTCAAATTATTCAGAATTGAAGTTGTAATGATGGATGAACTTGAATCTTGAAACTTATGTGCCTAAAAGGCCATATGAATGAATTTTCCATATTTTAGCAAGCTTGAATTATTTCTTGACAAATCACATGTTTAAGAACTTGGATTCAATCGATTAATCTTGAACATAAATTTGATTTTATGTGATCACTTGAATCAACAAACCTTGGTACACCACAATTGCACATGAATTTGAATTAAAACCTTGTATGCCACATTTGATCTTTAGTAAAACCTTAGTTCAATACTTGAATCCAAAGTTCAAGTTATCTTGCATTTTGAAGCAAAACACTTGATAAGCATAACTCCTTGACTTTGAAGTATTCGACCCTTCTTCAATTATCCCACGAAACATGCCTTATGACTTGAAGAAGAAAAATTCTTGCATTAATAACCAATGTATCTCTTGTCTTGACAAACTCTGAGCACAAAAGTCTAAAACACTAATCCTTAATCCCTGGAGAAAACCTTGCCACCTGGCGCTAGGAAGAGGAGAATAACCTCGTAGCTTAATGACAAAGAAGTCCACAGTAACCATGAATAAAAACCTTAACTTCCAACCATAAGCGATAAAGAGACAACTTAAATCAACCTTGAAAGAAGATGAGAGCCTCAAAGAAATAGAGAAACCCTAACACTTAAATATCCTTGATCCCGATGCCGAGTTATTGGTTAATGATGCATGAGTTATGTTAATATCCTAATGGGAAGATGTACATGAGTGTGAAACTTAAGCCAGTTAGAAATAAAATTGGGAGGGAAATTTTTGGGGTGTAACACTCAGTAAAAGAAAAAAATAGAAAAAACAATTGAAGGAAAACGAAACACCACCACAGCAAAAAGGCCCATCACCAGAGCTCTGAAACACCACTGACCAACCAACCAAAGTACAAACTAGAACTCAAACCACTAGGCCAAAAGAAACTGAAGAAGAGAACTACAAGTTACACCAAAACCACGAATCGCTAAAGAGGTGGACTAGACTACTCAAATCGCTATTGACTAATGCACAAGATAGGATTCCGTAGCCAATTTGCGAAGGAGAGAGAGTTCAGCCCAGATGTATTGAGATATCAAGACCGGGCCAAAAGATACTCTTATCCTCCACCTCTTTCACATTAGAAGATGAAACAGAAAAAAGCTTATCATTCCGCACAAGCCAAATAGACCAAATCACCGCCTACCAATTCATAATAAAACCACCCCTCTTCTTAGCCCTTCCTCCTAACAAGTAGACAAACTCAAAGACTCCCTAACACCCTAAGGAGAACCACTTGAAAACCTAACCATCCAAACACCCGATACCAAACAGCACACGAGAAATTATAAGTAACAAATAAATGGGACACATACTCCAACCGGTGAGCACATAATATACAAGAAAGCCCCCCAACTCTCTAATAACCTCCCATTTAAAGAGATTTTCCTTAGACGAGAACCTGTCTTGCAAAACTAACCAATAGAAAATATAGATTTTTGAGGGGGGCCAACACTCCCAAACCCGCGGGAGATTTGGATTCCTCCCCCCCCCCCCCCCAAAAAAAGGTCTCAAGGAGATCCCGAGAGCCTAACTATGACAAGTAAGTAGAAGAGACCGAGAATAACCCATCATTAGAGAATTTTCTGCCTAAACTGTCCCTTTCCTTGGAAAACTGAAAGTCACTAAGGAGAAGGAGAAACTCGGCCGCTAACAATTCTTCATGAATGAAGAAGTCTCTCCTCCACCCAAAATCCTATACAACCCTCCCATCTACTAACCTCCCCATCTCCCAAATATTGGCGGATTGTCTTTGGGAGATAGTAAAAATCCTATGAAGCCTCGATCTCAAATGGATAGGACCCACCCCGATATCCTCCCAAAAAAAAGTCTCCAACCCAAACTCAACCTCGGGCAAACACGAGACATATCCGAGCACGCTGAAGTCTCGTGCTCGGTAACAGCCAACTCGTGTATTTCCTAGCCTGGCGCTTCGCGTGGTTCCTCAAAAAGTGGAGTCCTTTCTGCATAGAACAATCCTATAAATGGCCCTCTGACCCCAGAGGGCAAGGTAATCTATTTTTTTACCCAAAATATCTCACTTTGTTGTTGTACCTTGTTGTTCAAACACTTACTTTGGCATCGGAGTACCTTGCAGGTACAACCACCTTTTTTTCCTCCAACCGTCCGGATTTAAAGCCCCACCGTTGCTGGCCACCTGTTCTGCTCGGAAAGATCACTTATAATGAATTAGAGAAGAAAAAAAACTAAATAATAATAAGGGTTAAATATGTTATTGGTCCTTATAAATATCTTAATTTTGACTTTTAGTCCTTATAAAAAATATTGACTTTTAGTCCCTATAAAATTACTTTTGCACGCAGTTATAATATGTGTAGAGTGACTAAAACTATGTGCAAAAATACTTTTATAGGGATTAAAAGTTAAAATTTTTTTATAGAGACTAAAGTCAAAAGTAATAATTTTATAGGAGCTAAAAACATATTTAACCATAATAATAATAATAATAATAATAATAATAATATTAATAATAATAATAATAATAATAATAATAATAATAATAATAATAATAATAATAATAATAATAAAAATATTTTAACCCGAGTTTGTCAAAGGGTAAGTCGTTTATATTTTCATTTAAAAAGAAAGTTTTAAAAGAGATTTTGTTGATTCCTTATGTATATTATTACTTTATGTTTCATATATATTTAAAACAATTATATTTGTTATTAAATAACCACAAAAACTCATTCTTTGTATCGGTTGATAATTTTGGATAATATAAAAATAGAAAAAAAATCGAAGTGGAAATATGATAAAAGTTGGTGTCCAGTCAATTAAAACGGCTTGGCAGCAATTGATATAAAAGACATTTTATCAAAATCAGTCCAATTTTTATAATTAAATTAAAATTAAAATTTATTATAATATAACTACAATGTGTGAATTAGGAATATATCCTTATAAAGTTAATACTCTGTATTTATTTTTATAAACTAAAATTACTTTAATATATAATATATTTTGACTATCTGACATATATATTAAATAAATTGTTTTTAATATTAAAGATGGTATCAATTATATATGGAAATTTTTTTAAAAAATATGTTGGTACCTGAAGTGCAGGATGAATTTAGACAAAATATTAGCTAATCACCTTGAGTTATTTTATAAATTTGAATTTTCTATAAAAGAATATATTAAAAACGAATTAAAATAATATCTAAATCTATAAACAAAAGCAAAAATTCTCTCTATAAATTAAAGCTCTCCCTAATTTCATTTTCACATTTTATATTACAGTAACTGAGAGTGAGAGAGAATTTCCAGTGTGATATAGCGGTAGCATTGATCGGCTGTTGGTTCCTAGCATCAATCCATTCTCAAAGCTACTCATCAATTGAGGTATATTTTCTTGAACTAAAGTTTTGATTTTCATGCATGATATTAAACTTTTTATTTTCATTTTTTTAATTATCTTATAATTATTTTCGTCTGAACTCGGTAGAAGAAGTTCACTTATAATCTTATATTTTTCTGCTAAAAAATTATTACTGCTGTCTAATGTATAGTTGGTCGTAGAATTGAATTTTACAATTGTATAGTTAATTTCCACAAAAATAATAAACTTTGAGGTCACAATTGTGCTTTTATTTTTGGTCTTTAGCAAAACTCTGTCCAATTTATTAGTAAAACTTGAATTATCAATTATTTTCATGTGGAAGAAGTTTTCAATTAAAAGTTACTTCACTTGTCTTTGAGAGAAGTGTAAATTACGATTGGTGTCATTTTATTTAATAAATAATTTCTCTTTAACATTTTTCTAAAAAAACGTATTATTATTTTACATGATTTTCCATTACACTAACAATTTATTTTTTTTAATGAAGGCTCATATTGAAAAGAAAATATAATAAAATGAGATCACAAAAAGGACAACTAAGTTAGCCCTGTCAAAAGGAGAAAAATCTAACGAAAGGTATACCTATTCTATTTTGATAATGAAGTTGATAAGAAGTTGAAGATATTGAAGACATGTTTACATTTCTGGTTGAAAAGTAGAAGGAGGGGGATTTGTGAGTCATCTTAAGGTTCAACCACCTTGTGAACTTTGATTTGAACTCTCTCCTCTCATAAAATCTGGTGATCTACTTCTCTTGACAAAGCATTACTAGTACCAGTAGAAATAACAGTAGCAGGTGTAACAACATTATTATTTCTACCATTATTGAATGAATTAGAACTGCCATTATTATTTCTTGTTCAACTTTGAACTTGATGATAGTTTGATGGAGCAGTTCCAAGTTGTCCAATGCTTGAAAACAAAGATGATGGTATGCATGTTGAATTGATACACTGAGCAATACTCCTTCTAGTAATAGGAACTAAAGTGAGAGGTGAACCAAAGAGTATCGGTGGGGATGAGTCAGAAGAAGGAGGAGTCTGATTATCATTATAATTGGTGATATTGATGGTTGTTGGAAGTACCATAGCACACGAATAATGGTTTTCATCAATATAATGTATATTATTAGTTTTTGTTGGTTATCACCAATAACACAACAAAAACTACTACTACCCGTTCTACTAATGATAATCATTATCCTTCCACTATGGTACTTCCAACAACTGTCAATATCACTAATAATAATGATAATGAGACACCTCCTTCTTCCGACTCTTCCCCACCATGACTTTTTGGTTCATCTCTCATATTAGTTCATACTACCAGAAGAAGTATTGCCTGGTGTGTCAATGCAACACGCATGCCAACATCTATGTTTCCAGGCATTGGACAACTTTGAGTTGCTCCATCTAACTAACATCAAGTTCAAAGTAGAACAAGAAATAATAATAATGGTAGTTATACTTCATTCAATAATGGTAGAAATAACAACATTTTTACACCTATTATCGTTACTTCTATCGGTACTGGTAATGCTTCGTTCAAGAGAAGTAGATCACCAAGTTTTGTGAGAGGATAGAGTTTAAATCAAGGCTAAAAAGTTGGTGGAACCTCAAGAAGACGCATAAATCCACCTCCTCCCACTTTTTATCAAGACAAAGTAAACAATAACATGTCTTCAATATCTTGGACTACATTATCAACATGATATAATTACAATGGACTACATTATCAAGACCAAAAACTTATATACCACGACAACCACAACTACCTTTTGATCCTTCAATAAGTAGTTACCACCTAAAATCTCCACCAGCTCCACCTGGACCAGGATTTAGTGTTGTTGTAGAATCTGACCAACACGTGCAGACCAGTACAACATTGGCTAGATCAAAGAATCATCTTCGTGGTAATAACCACATTCTCATCAGAACTAATCCTCCACTTAGGGCTCTGAGGAACATGGGATGAGGTATTTTCACATTACTTTCTTAATTACTTGTTTATAATATTTTAGTTGAGGATTAGTAACAACTAATTTACTGCCATTAATATACTCACTTTTCAAATACTATGGATTTATTTACCTTACATATAGATGTATCCATGCATTTCGAAGTTTAATACTACAATTGAATGGAAATAATGAAAAGTCTATTATTTATATTGATATGATTAAATTGGTAAAATTATATCTTAATTGGTATTATAATGTTTACTAATGTAGCATTAATCTATTCAAATACTTAAGTATATAATATATGTAACAGGTTTTAAGCACCCTACAACATCTACGCATTACAGACTCAATAAAAATAGAGGTAAATAAAATTTTATACATTATACATTTTTCATCTTCTTTCTTATGACTAAGTTATTTGTTGATTTATTATACCAAGTAATTTTAAACATATATTTCACTTGTTTTTCATGAATCTTGCTAATGTATGACATATGACTTGCTGATATTAGATTATTCAATTGTGTTAAATGAGCTTGATTCTCCAAAATGTACAAATGTGATAAATAGTATAGATGATTTGAGATATGAGGAAAAAATTATTATGCATTTATCAATGTATAATTTATTATTTATTTTTGTCTACTTACTCTATTTAGCATTTTCGTTATAACTTATCTGGTTCGAATTTCAAATTTAGTTTAGAATAAATAAGTATAATAAGACTTGAGCTTAATTATGATTAATAGCCATACATTCAATTGAATATGATTAACTGTCCTGTTTGAATTCAGTTTGAATAATTTGAGAGTTATGAAAACTCATTTAGACAATTATATATGTTGCAAAAGATTTCCTATAATTTATTATTTTTAATGTTGAACTTAAAGCACATTCATTTTCATTGGTATATGAAATGTTTGTAAAATTTTTGTAGTTAAAGCATTTATGATTTCTTTATAAGTAACATATATGAAGTGCACTTTGTTAAGAAATATGTCAAAATCCTTAGATTTGCAAGTTTCTCTATGTATGTTGTTTCAACTAGATAGATGAAAATCTAGGTTCACAAATTCATTAACTAAGATTTTCATACATGCAGTCAATTTGATTTATAGCCAAAGTATACTAGTATACCAATGACAAGGTGAGTTGGAGCTTTTTAAGATACATGTTAAATAGAATGGGGTTTGGAGACAAGTGGATGAAATGGATGGAATTATTGGTGTTTAATGGTAATATGCCAGTGCTTGTTAATGGGTGTCCAACAAAAGAATTTATGGTGAGTAGAGGTTTGGGACAAGGCGACCCTCTTTCTCCATTTCATTTTGTTTTGGTGGCGGAAGGTCTAGCGGGGCTTGTTAGAAAATCGATTGAGGTGAGGGAATTTTAAAGTTTTAATATTAAGGGATCTTGTCCGGTGGATATCCTTCAATTTGCGGATGACACTTTAATCGCGGGAGATGGTAATTGGTAACACGTTTGGGCTATGAGAGCGGTGCTTCGGGCTTTTAAGCTAGTGTCGGGGCTTGGAGTTAACTACCACAAAAGTAAGTTAATTGACATTAATTCTAATATTCATTTTTTGGAGGAGGTTTCTCACTTTCTTTCATGTAAGTTGGAGGATAGAAAATTTTATTTTCTTTGAATACATATTGGTTTCGATCCTAGGAAAGAAGTTACTTGGAATCCTCGCTTGTCTAAGTTGAAGAACCGTTTGGGTGGGTGGACGAACCATTTTTTAAACTTGGGTGGTAGAATTACCCTTTTAAAGTCTGTGCTTAGTTCCTTGACTATTTTTACAATGTCTCTTTACAAAATGCCGAGAAAGGTGGCGAAGAGGTTTACAAATATTCAAAGCAAATTTTTATGGGGAGGTGTAGAGGAAAGAAGAAGAATTCATTGGTTAAAGTGGGATGATGTTACTTTACCTTTGAATAAGGGGGGTTAGGAGTTATAAATATCGTTTTGTTTAATTTGGCTCTTCTTAACAAGTGGAGGTGGAAGATTCTACAATGCAAAATTCGTTGTGGTATAAAGTATTGAATATGCGGTATGGAGATTTGTCTTAAAAAATGTTCGGCGGAGGAGGGGAATGTAAAGTAACCTCAAAATGTTCGTTTTGGTGGAAGGATATTTTAAAGATTATTTCTTCTTATTCTCTTGATCCTATTGTTGCTTATAGTAGGTTTTCCATTCATAATGGCTTTAATACCCCTTTTTGGGAGGCTATGTGGTTGGAAGATTTTACTTTGAAAGAGGCGTTCCCGGAATTATACAAGATCTCTCGTTTAAAGAATGTTTCGGTGGGGGCCATGGAAGGATGGGATGATGGATAGTGGAAATGGGGAGATTTTGGTGTTTGCGACGTAGGTGCGGATGACTTTATTTTAGTGGAGGAAGCTGCGACTTTGAAAGGGCGGGTGGAGGGGTTTAGAGGTTGGTTGGAAGGGAAGGATTCAGTTGTTTGGGGTGAAAACTTGGATTCGGAGTTTTTGGTTGCTTCTTGTTATAATTTTTATGATAAACTTCGTATTCCGTATGGTCCTTCTACTAGGCATGACGAAGCATTTGGGTTATTGTGGAAATTGGAAGTTCCGTTCAAGATCATGGAATTTGGGTGGAGACTTTTTCACAATATGCTATCGATGAAGGATTTGTTGGTGGTTCGAGGTATTTCTATTCTTTTGGATGATTTAAAGTGCATTTTTGTGTGGATATTGTTTGGAAAGTAGTAATCATTTATTTTTTTAGTTGCTTGGTGGTTAAAAATATTTGGAGTAAGATTGCTTTTGGGTTAGTAAAGGGGATAGGGTAGAGAAAGAGTGTTTGTCGAATTTTATGAATTGACACTTCTTTTTTTCATAGAAAAAAGGTGAAGGATATGAAATTGGGAGTAGTTTGGCTTGCTACTACTAGAAGGAAGTTTGGAATGTGAATAATACCGTTTGAAATATTAAGCTTTTGGTTTGAAAATGGTCGTTTTGCGGGAAAATTACACACCCCAATTATTCTTTCCACGAGTTTTGCAAGGATCCTTTGTACTTTTGTCGTATAAATAATTGGTTTGTAATCTTTTCTTTTTGCCGGATTTTCCCGTGTAACTGTGTAATTGGATTGGAGAACCCTTAGTTCTCCCTTATATTAATTCTTGCTTAAAAAAAAAGAAAAAAAACGTCTCGCGGCACTTATACACACACTTTATTACCAAACTTTAACTTATGAAAATAATGCATAGGGGAATTAAATATAAAATTTTAAACTTGTCACGTATAAAATTTATGTCTCACATAAAAAATATAGTCTAGATTATATCTACTAATAAATTCTATAATATAGTAAACTATAAAGTAGAGTGCTAATTTATGTCTGATATCAAGTTTTTTGTAAGCATAGTAATCAATTGCAATTCATAAATTTTAAACTTCATATATAAAAGAAACATGACTTTTCTCTCGCATTAACTTTGAAAACTGTTCATGACTTTTCTCTCACATTAACTTTGAACACTCTTTATAATGCTATGAAAATTAAATGATTTTTATTGTATATTAATTGATAATACAACTAAAAATTATTAATAAAAATGATTTAGACTTTTCACACTCGTTTTAGACTTTTCACACTCGTTTTAGACTTTTCACACAGATTAAGAAAAATAATAATTGTTGTATGAAAATGAGAAATTATGAAGTTTTTTACAAAATTATCCTTCATTAATGACATGTCGAAGATAAATTTATATAATTGAAATGAGAGAGAATAATAAATATTTAAGAATATAATAGGAAAAATAGCATTAATTATTCATTGGAATTGTAAAACGACTTATATTAAAATACAAAATATTTTTCCAAAACGACTTATAATAAAAAACGGAGGGAGTAATTGATAATACAACTAAAAATTATTAATAAAAATGATATTAATTTAATTAATATAATTTTAAAGTTTTAATTAAATAAAATGTTAAACATATTATAAGATCAGATCCAACTTTTAAAAAAGTCAAACCCGACCAAAGATATCTACTTGCAATTCAACTTTTTTGAGAAAGATTTAATATTAGAAAAATATAGATTGTTTCTTTAAGCTTAATATCCTTAAAAAAACTAATTTCAAAGTTTAACATCCTCCAAAGATATGTACTTTCAATCCAAAAGATCCACTAATCCTTGTTGAGATTGACTTAACATTCTTAAAGAACATAGATCACTTTATCATGCTTAACATCGGGAAAAGAATATGAATGCAGAAGCTTAATATATCAAGGAGGTATGACTTTAATAATTTTGTTCTCATGAGACAAACCGCTCTAAACTCTAAAGGAGTTGATTCAATAGAATTAACTGTCTAATGAATTTCTAACCCAAGGTGTCATTGTTACTATCTTGTGAAGAAGTGTTCATTATCATCTACCTTAGTTTATTTTGACAAAGACAAAAATTTATCAAAGAAGATATATTAAAAAAAGAAATTTAGAATCAAGAATAAAAAATTCAAACACTTATGAATATTTTGGAAGTAAAGAAAATTGATCTTGATGCTAAGGTACTCAATTGCAATTCATTATGTATTAATCATTTATCTTTTCATCTCTAATGTTCCTAAGTATTAATCATTAAAGCATTTTCAAAACATACTTTTCAAAATTTATAGGGTGATAATTGATTACACTTTTGGTGTAATCGATTACATACTCATTCAACAAGAAATTTTAAAACGTTGAATATACACTATTTAAATCAGGTAACTCATTAACCGATTTAGGAAATCCATTATGTTTGTAATTCAAAAACTATTATCCAGTTTTTAAATATGTGGTGACCGTTTAATTGATTTAAGAAACTGGGTATATAATGTAAAATTGTGTCTTTTTATGAATAATTTTCTATCTAAACTATTGTGAACCATTTTGGAAATGTCTCAAACTTATGCATATATTCATAGAGGTTTCTTCGGATGTATTTAAAGCAAAATACATCAGTTTTCAAATTAACTCTTTCTTACACAATTTTTCATACAATTCAAATTCATTTCAAGTGTTCATTCTCAAATATCATTGAAACTTTTTCTGCATAAATTGTCATATATTTTCAAAACGTTTATGTGGAATTAAGGTTATTATATTTAAATTATATATTGAAAGAGAAGAACAATTTTTTGTATTGAAATTGATTCCATGACATTACATATATGCAAAACCTGTTTCAAGCTTTGTTTTGATTATCAAGTGTGTGATGACAATTACTTGTAGTAGAAAGTGGTGTATTTTCTAAGTGTTATAAACAAAAGTATTGTACTTTTTGGTTTATGTGAGAATCATCATAGTGTTTGATGATTTCAGAAAAGGTCATTTGAATCAAAGAGATCCCGAATCCACCATAAGTTTGGTGTTTAAGTTGGAAGATTGTAAGAGAGGCCTTGGCGTGAGGCTTGTACAAAGATCTTGCATGGTAGAAAATCCTTCAAGGTGTTAAGGGACCAAATGTACCATTAATTGATAAGGAGAACTATGATATATACTTGTATCATTAACATTTTATGCACTTTGACTTTCTGCACTTTATATTGCTAAGAATATATCATTATCATATCAAAGGAAAGTTAAGAACAAAGCGAAAAAATGAGAAAAATTGGGCCACCTTTATTCACCTCCCCTCTTAGGTTGCATCTCAAACTTGCAATTGGCAACAGAGCTGGCTAATGTAACTTGTTCCTCGATCCGGGTAGATATAGATTCCACAAAACTGCTCTTGGCAGATGGTGGTAGAACCAACAAATCACCATATTTTGTTTGTGAACACTATGATATCTGTAAAATTCATATGCAAATGTACTTAGAAGCACAAGAGGATGAAATATGAAGTGTTGTCAAGGATAGATCCTTCATTCTTACAACTATCATAAGTAATGTAAAACAACAAAATATGCAAAGTTATACGAACAATGGGAACAAGAAGAAAAGTCTTCTATAACAAGAAGGCAAAAAAATATACTTGCATCTACCTTTGAAATGGATGTATTTTTTTTCTGAGTCTCAAGTTGAAAAACAACCAAGGAAATTTGGAATAAATTGGAAGTAGCACACGATGGAATTGAAGAAGTCAATCCACAATAAACTATCTACAACCACCATTCTATATATTTTTTGTTTAAGTATTTTCCTTGAAAATATTTGCTCAAGATCATGAAATTTTGGAACTTAAAGAAGCTTAGAAAAGTTTTCTATGATGTATAACAAGTGCAGAAAAATATTTCTAATGTTAGGAACTTATAACTCCTTACTTGGAGAAAATAGTTCCTTATGAGTTGATTGCATGCAATCCATAGAACTCTAAAATAATGAGCACAAAATGTATTGCATCCAACATTTTATCTTCTTTGATATTTCAAGAAAATGAGAATCCAATATTCGATCTTCACCAACAGTGATGACGATGAATCAGATTCGGATATTGTTATATATACACACACACACACACACACACATACTTAAAGAAATATTTTGTGTAAAAAACATAGTATTTAGAGTAAACAATTAATTTATTTATATTTTGTAGTTTGTAACGAGTTTAAACAAAATAAATAAATCTTACCCCTCGGTTTTATTTATAAATAGAGATATATGATGTGCTAGTTTTAAAAATATTAAAAGTGTAGAAGCTGAGGTTCAAACCCATGTGCATAAGATTTTTCCCCTTGGTGTTTTAAAAATCGAGGGGTAAAGTTCATACTTTTCATGACGCCCTTCGTTATCTCGCTTCTATAGACGATGTTAAATGAATTTCGCGCCCGAGGTGAAACGTGTTATTTGCAGTACTGACTTGTTCTAAAATTATTAAATAAAGATTGGTTTTTCAAGATAAAATAAGACCATATGATATGGTAAGATTAAAGTTTCATTTGAATGAATTCATTTGAAAAGATTGACACTTTCAGAGAGCATATCATTGGTATCAACATAATCACTTTCGAAGAGCATAAACTTGGATATCAACATTGACATCAAATCATTATGAAGAAGATAAGTCCTTTAAAATATGATGTATCTTTTCTCTATATTACTTAACTTTGAATTTTACACTTTTTCTTTTTATAAGGTAAAAAGGGGGAGAAGAGATGTTTGTTTTTATTAATTTTCATGATACCTAAGATAAGCATGAATTGCAATATAAAGGGGCATCAAATTAAAAAAAAAAAACTACCCATCAATATATTTTGTCATCATCAAAAAGGGGAATATTGTGAAGATGATGTTCATCATCTATCTTTGTTTGGTTTGATTAAGACAATAGTTAATCAAAGAAGAAATATTAAAGAAAAAAGTTTAGAATCAATAATCAATAATGCATAAGCTTATGGATATTTTGGAAGTAAAGGAAATTGATCTTAATGCTAAGGTAGTCAATTGCAATTCGTTATGTATATCTTTAGATGCTAAGAAAATCATTCATCTTTTCATCTCTAATGTTCCTAAGCAATTTGTATCAAAACCACTTAATTCATGTCTTCTCAAAAAATATTTTTCGAATAATTTTTGGGTCTTAATCAGTTACACGTTAGGTATAATAGAGGACATACCCACTCTTTCATAAATTTTAAAACAATAGGTTTGCACTTTCTAAGTCAGAGAACTTACTATATGATTTAGGAACCAATTTTATTTGAAATTTGAAAATCGTTATTCAATTTTTAAATAATATAACGTTTAATGGATTTTAAAAACCGGGTATAGGATGCAAAATTGTGTCTTTTAATGAATCACTGTTCTAAAATTTTCCAAAACTTCATGGAAATGTCTCAAACTTATGCATTTACTGATCATAAAGGTTTATTAGGATTTATTTAAAGAAAAATACATCAGTTTTCAAATTACAATTTTCACATAACTTTTTCATACAATTGAAATTGTTTTCAAGTGTTCATTCTCAAATATCATTGAAACTTTTTTCTGCATAAATTGTCATATCTTTCCAAAATGTTTATAAGCAATTAAGATTTTTTATATTTGAATTGTACATTGAAAGAGAATATCAATTTTCTATATAAGTATTGAATCAAGAACATTGCATATATTTAAAATCTTTTTCAATTTTTGTTTTGATCACCATGTGTATAGTGATAATTATTTGTCATAGAAAATGGTGTGCTTTCTTTTTGTTGTAAACAGAAAGTAGTGTACTTTATTATTTATGTGAGATTCATCAAAGTGTTTTATGACTTTGAAAAAGGTCATTTGCTTTGGGGAGATTTAAAATCCATCAAAGGTTTGGTTTTTATGTTAGAAGATTGTAAGAGAGGCCTTTGTGTAAGGCTTATACAAAGATCTAACATAGTAGAAAATCTTTCAAGTTGTTAAAAGACTAGATGTATCCTTGACTGATAATAGGGAGTTAGGATATCTCTTGGTGACATTTACAATGACAAATAATTATGGTAGAGATTTACGAAAGTGGTAGAGGTTTTAGTGTCTCAAGAGGAGGAAATAAGTATGGATGGATGTCCCAATCAAAGAAGTTTGACAAATAAGAGATACAATGATTAACTTGTCACAAAATCAGACACTTCTTGATATATTGTCATGAAAGGAGAGGCAATGCTAATTTTTTTCCGATTGCTTTTGCTTTTAGATGAGGATTGTTATGAAAGTATCGGTGCACTAGTAGTATCGAGTTTGAAGATTGAAGAAAGTTAGGTTAAGAACTCAGGTTTCTCTTATCACATGTGTCCAAGAAAAGAATATTTTAAGAATTTGAAGCTCACCCAAGGTGAAGAAGTTTTCCTTGTTAACAATAAGGCTTGTGAGGTTTATGAAATTACACTGTTAGACTTTAAATATTTGATATTGTGAGTTTCTTCTACATAATGTGACGTATTTTCCAGAAGCTATGCAAAACATGGACCATAACTTATGCATTAGAGTTAATCATGGAACATTGAACGTTTTGCATGGTGAAGTGAGCATAGCTAAAGGTTATAAAATTTGTGGCTTATATATTTAAGAATGTTCTAATGTTGTTCACAAATAAAAATACTTTATTTTCCGGCAGGTTTTTTGTCAAAAATATATTTGCAAGAATACCTGTGATTTTTTCTACAGAAATATCAAATTAAACAATTTTCTAAGAATGAAAATTAGCTAAACATTCCGCTGGAATACATTTGCAAAAATTTTTTGTAAAAAATATTTGACTTTTTCCTTAAAATATTGACTGTATAATTTTTAAAATGTGAGATATTGGATCGAGTCGAAGGGTAGCTTCTTGGTTCGACAGAGTTAAGCATGAAGTCGAAGGATTGTTCACATGCTGGTGTCGAAGTGTGCATGCTGTAGTCGAAGATGGGTCTAGCATGCAGATGTCGAAGATGCTAGGGTTGTTAGCATGTTAAATTAGGTTTTAGTGTTTAAACCCTAATTTGTTAAGTTAGCTTGTTTATTAAGTTGGCTTGTGTAATGGGCCTTGCTGAAAAAGCCCATTAGTTAGTATGTTAGGTTTTATTATAAATAGCATACTAGTCTCTCATCATTGCTAAGCTACAAATCCTAATTTAGGGTGAGAGAGGTTATTTGTTATTCTTGTAAACTTGTAATCTTGTTTTAAGAGAAAGTAAAAGAATAGCAGTTATAACCAATTCTTGTGTTCTTATTCTCTTCCCTAATTCCCTATTATACTTTGTTATTGGTATCGTTTTTCACAACAAATTGGTGCGGTGAGCGTGGAGAAGATGCCTTCAACAAAGTATGAGATTGAAATGTTCACCGGAGTGAATGATTTCGGTCTGTGGCGCTTGAAGATGAAAGCCCTACTGGTTCAGCAGGGTTGTTTGGAAGCGTTGAAGGGAGAGGCAGCCATGAATGCAGAATTGACGGCAGCGGAGAAGACAAATATGATCGAGAAAGCACACAGCGCAATTTTGTTGAGCCTTGGTGATAAGGTTCTCCGGCAGGTATCAAAGGAGACGACGGCATCAGGGTTATGGGTGAAACTTGAAAGTTTGTATATGACCAAATCGCTGGTAAATCGATTCTACCTGAAGCAAGCTTTGTATTCATTCAAGATGATTGAAGACAAAGTATTGGCTGAGCAGTTGGATATGTTCAACAAGCTGATTCTTGATCTTGAAAATATTGATGTGAAGATCGATGATGAAGATCAAGCGCTGTTACTATTGTGTTCTTTGCCTCGATCACATGCTCACTTCAAAGAAACTCTCTTGTATGGAAGGGAGTCCCTGACGTTTGAAGAAGTTCAATCAGCCTTGTACTCTAAGGACTTGAATGAACGAAAGGAGCATAAACCTTCGACTGTTGGCGAAGGTTTGGCCGTTAAAGGAAAACTCTTACGAAAGGATGGTAAGTTCGACAAGAAGAAAGGCAAAAGCCAGTCGAAGACTTATAGTGGCGAAGCATTTGGCATTCGATGCTACCATTGTAAGAAGGAGGGTCACACAAGAAAGGTGTGCCCTGAACGCTTGAAATATCATGGAGGTAAGGATAATGGCAACGCTGCCATTGTCAAGATGATTTCGAATCATCTGATGTTCTTGTGGTTTCAAGCAGTGACTCTAAGAAGGAGTGGATTATGGATTCAGGTTGCACTTGGCACATGACTCCAAACAAAGACTTGTTCGAGGAATTATGTGATCAAGATGGTGGATCAGTATTGCTGGGAAACAACAAGGCTTGCAAGATTGCAGGTGTTGGATCTGTGAGATTCAAGCTCCATGAGGAGTCAATAAGGTTGTTGACTGAAGTCAGGTATGTTCCTGATTTGAAGAGAAATCTGCTTTCTCTTGGTGAATTCGACAAGAAAGGATATGTTTTCCAAGGAGAGAAATGTATCCTAAGAGTCATGAAGGGTTGGAAGGAAGTCTTGAGAGGCGTGAAGAAACAAGGCTTGTATACCCTTGAGGCTGAAGTTGTAAGTGGTTCGACAAATGTTGCATCCACGAAACCTTTGTCGAAAACAGAAATCTGGCACATGAGATTGGGCCATGTCAGTGAAAGGGGTCTGATCGAATTAGGGAAACAAAATCTACTTGGTGGAGACAAAATCGAAAAGCTGAAGTTTTGTGAACCCTGTGTACTTGGAAAATCTTGCAGAGTGAAGTTCAACAAAGGCAAACAAAGAACACATGGATCCCTTGACTACATCCATGCTGATCTTTGGGGGCCTGCAAGGTGTCCATCACATTCAGGAGCAAGGTATTTTCTATCCATAGTAGATGATTATTCCAGAAAATTATGGGTATTCATCCAGAAGACTAAGGATGAAACTTTTGAGAATTTCAAAAGTTGGAAGACTCTGGTTGAAAATCAGACTGGCAGAAAGGTCAAGAGGTTGAGAACCGACAATGGCCTTGAATTTTGCTATGAGGCATTCGACAGTTTTTGTGCTGCCTCTGGTATTGCAAGGCATAGAACTACTGCAGGTACTCCACAGCAAAATGGTTTGGCTGAAAGGTTTAATCGAACTATTTTGGAGAGAGTCAGATGCATGTTGACTAGTGCCGGTTTAAAGAAGGTGTTCTGGGCTGAGGCTGTTTCGACAGCAACATATCTGATAAACAGATGTCCTTCGACACCGTTAGATATGAAGACACCTGAAGAAGTTTGGTCGGGACATCCACCAGATCTCGACAAACTGAGAGTATTTGGCTGCATAGCCTATGCTCACATTAGGCAAGACAAGGTCGAACCTAGAGCTCTGAAATGCATGTTCATGGGATAACCTGAAGGAGTCAAAGCTTATAGGCTATGGTGCCTAGAGCCAGGTCACAGGAGGTGTATCACCAGTCGAGATGTAGTTTTCAATGAAGCTGAAATGGCTTTTAAGAAAACTGATGATGTTGGTCGAAGTACAGAAACATCTGACGAAGAGCTGGAACAGGTAGAGATTCCTGTTGAGGTGGAGCATGTTGATGCTGAATTGCATATCCCAGATGAAGTCGAAGAAGAAGCAGAAGATGCTGAAGTTGAGGAAACTGACGATGACTACCTATTGTCGAGAGATAGGTCGAGAAGAGTCATCAAGCCACCTCAGAGACTTGGATATGCAGATCTTATAGCTTATGCCTTAATCTCTGCAAGTGAGGTTCTAGACGAAGAACCTAGAGACTATAAGGAAGTTATGAGTAGTCGAAATAAGACTGAATGGCTGAAGGCCATGGATGATGAGATGAAATCTCTTCATGATAATCATACTTGGGAACTGATCAAGAAACCTGTTGGGGCAAGGTTAGTCAGCTGTAAATGGATTTTCAAAGTTAAGGAAGGAATTGAAGGAGTGACGTCGAAAAGATACAAGGCAAGGTTAGTTGCAAGGGGTTTCACTCAGAAAGAAGGTGTCGACTTCAATGATGTGTTTTCTCCTGTTGTGAAGCATAGGTCCATTAGAATGTTGCTTGCCATGGTGGCACAGTTCGATCTTGAATTGGAACAGATGGATGTGAAGACTGCATTCTTGTATGGTGATCTAGATGAAACGATCCTGATGAGGCAACCTGAAGGGTATGTCGAAAAGGGGAAGGAAGATTATGTGTGCAAGTTAAAGAGATCTTTGTATGGGCTGAAACAATCTCCTCGACAGTGGAATAGGAGATTCGACAAGTTCATGGCACGCATAAGTTTCATTAGAAGTCAGTTCGACCACTGCGTTTACTTCAGATTTCGACCTGGTAATTCATTTGTTATTTTGTTGCTTTATGTGGATGATATTCTCATAGCTAGCAACAGTGTTGAAAATGTGATGAGGGTGAAGGCTGAACTCAATAAGGAGTTTGATATGAAGGATCTGGGAGCTGCTTCCAGGATTCTTGGAATTGACATTCGGAGAGATAGAAAGAAGTCGAAGATATGCTTATCTCAAGAGGCATATCTACGGAAGATTCTTGAAAAGTATGGTATGTCGAATTCGAAGCCAGTTGTGACTCCAACAAACCCTCAATTCAAGCTGAGTATTGATCAGTGTCCCAGTACTGATGTCGAAAGAGCCTATATGAATAGCATTCCGTATGCTAATATAGTTGGTTCTTTGATGTATGCTATGGTTTGTACTAGACCCGACATAGCTTACGCAGTAAGTCTTGTAAGCAGGTACATGGCGAATCCTGGAAAGGCTCACTGGCAAGCATTGAAGTGGATTTTAAGGTACATAAATGGGTCTCTGAATAGAGTCCTAATTTATGGTGGAGCCTTGGGTGAAGATAGTAAAGCAGTAATAGAAGGATATGTCGACTCTGATTATGCAGGTTGTATGGATTCCAGAAAATCTATTTCTGGATATGTTTTCACTATGTTTGGCACTGCAATTAGTTGGAAAGCAACACTTGAGAAGATTGTTGCTCTATCAACCACTGAAGCGGAGTATATTGCCCTAACTGAAGCTGTGAAAGAAGCATTGTGGCTTGAAGGTTTTGCGAATGAGCTGAAACTTCAAGGTCGAGGTATCACTGTTAAATGTGATAGTCAAAGTGCAATACACCTGTCGAAGAATTCAGCCTATCATGAGCGAACTAAGCACATTGATGTGAGGCTGCATTTCGTCAGAGGAGTAATCGAGCGTGGAGAAGTCCAAGTGCTGAAGGTTTCGACTGAAGACAATGCTGCTGATATGATCACCAAGACATTGCCGAGTTGCAAGTTTTTCCACTGTATGCAGTTAATAAAGCTGCATGAAGAAAGCTAGTCTGTTCCTTAACGTTGTAGAGTTAGGTCCAAGGTGGAGGTTTGTGAGATATTGGATCGAACTCTAGTATTGTCGAAGGGTAGCTTCTTGGTTCGACCGAGTTAAGCATGAAGTCGAAGGATTGTTCACATGCTGGTGTCGAAGTGTGCATGCTGTAGTCGAAGATGGGTCTAGCATGCAGATGTCGAAGATGCTAGGGTTGTTAGCATGTTAAATTAGGTTTTAGTGTTTAAACCCTAATTTGTTAAGTTAGCTTGTTTATTAAGTTGGCTTGTGTTATGGGCCTTGCTGAAAAAGCCCATTAGTTAGTATGTTAGGTTTTATTATAAATAGCATACTAGTCTCTCATCATTGCTAAGCTGCAAATCCTAATTTAGGGTGAGAGAGGTTATTTGTTATTCTTGTAAACTTGTAATCTTGTTTTAAGAGAAAGTAAAAGAATAACAGTTATAACCAATTCTTGTGTTCTTATTCTCTTCCCTAATTCCCTATTATACTTTGTTATTGGTATCGTTTTTCACAACATAAAAGCTTTAACATTATGGTGCATCTCTAAAATCATGTAAATTATTTGACATCTTCCTTCATGAATTGGCACAAATGCTACACAAATAATGCTGCAAGTAGTTATCTTGGAACAACGTCTGGTGATGAAACTTTTAGAAACAAATATGATGATTTAATTGGATGTTTTACTGCTCTTTATGAAAGGCACTGGAGATTCATTTGAATTTAGATGGATTTCGTGCTTGTTACCTTGGCCTAGAAAATAAAAATTCCAGTCCCCTGACAAATTCATAGCATATGGCACTGTTGTTTAGCTCTAGTTAAGGACATGAGATGCACCATAACACATACATAGAGAAGGAAATCATTTGTGTTGACAAACATGCCTCCATAGGTTTGCCTACCGATGATTTCACATGGTGGGATCACCCCTTTCGCCATTGGACATCATTTAGTTAGAAACAAGATAGTCATGCTTGAATTTTATTTTTGCTAAGTTTTTGTTGTCGCCTCTTTTGGTTCTATTGGTTAGAGTCTTAGTTTGGCTCTCCCTTTTTTCTTTTGTATATCTTTATATATCTTTTCATAATACATGACTCCTATATAAAAAGTAATTGTAGTAAATTTTGTAGGAAATAATTATTCAACGAGTGCAAGCAATCATGGGGAAATTTTGCAGGTATAACTACATGTTTGCTGCTGAAATATTTGGTCGCTGATGGGAAATACATTTCCGAAATTCCACAGAATTACGCATGGATTTTGTGTGGTTAACACCTAAGGATGTTAATGCAAAATATATTGCGTGTTTTTTATGCAGATTTACTTCACATGACTAGAGGGTAAGGTCAAATTGGACTGTTTGGAATTTAAGGAAGATAAGATATCAGTTGAAAAGACTTTATCGATCATTCATGGTCCAAGTTAATATTGTTGGGTTAAGACTATCTTGATGTCAAACTCTACAACAACATTGTAAAGGATAACACTTAGTGTATTGGCTATATGGAATAAATTAGGAACCACTATGTGGACGATTGAGAGTACACCCAAACTTGTACTATGGTGTGCCATGAAGTGAAAGAATTGATTGGTTGCCAAGACATAATCGATTATAGAGGAATCAAGGTTGTCTAATGAACCACATAAACACCCAAATTTATAATACTCAAATCAATATAAAGATGCCATAAAGTTTCAGACATTTACTAATTATTTAATGACAAACATTTTTGTGGTGACTAGTTTTATTATGTTTACCATCGATATAATACTCAATTTAGTAGTGTTTATCATTAACTTGAGTAACATAATCTATTTTTTTCGTTTTTTTTTCTAGCTTTAGTTATAAAAAAATATTAATAAATAATTTCTTATGATTATTTAATATATTTTAATATATTATTGAAAAAGTTTCATAGAATTTAACTTATTTTATATTTATAATTCAAGAACAAAAAAAATTACATAATAAAATCATTTAATAAAATAAGACTTATGTCTGGGTTTGGGTCACCATTTACATAGTTAGAGATAACAATCCAATGATATTTTGTCTCGTCACCCCTCAGAGTCATATTTGACACTCTTCTAGAACTATGTTTTTAATTTTATTTTTTTAATAAATAATAAGATTGCATTAAAGCGGAAATAAAGGGTACTCAATCGGAATACAAAAGGGGAAACAAAACAACACTACTTCATGACCTCTAGAGGATTGAATACCTAAACAATTATCGACTCACTTAAATGTTCAAATGGAAATATAAAAAGACACCAACGTAGTGTCATGAAATTTCAATACGTGAAACTAAAAGGATATATATGTACTTTTAGTAGTAATGTGTTTGTTTTTTAAAGTTTTATTGGAGATTTTCATTTAAAAGAACGTATTAAAACAAATTAGGATGGTTTCCATATCTATATTATTTATTACCTTACTTAACAATTATATTTTGTTATTTATTAATCACAAAACAACCCATTCATTGTATTGACTTATAAATTAAAATAAATAGAAAAATAGAAAAAATAACTTAAGGGGAAATGTGATAAACATTGGTCCTTCGGTCAATAAAAACATTGTATTTTGATGCATGCAAAAATTTTGAAAAATATTATGTTAATAATTTAAAAAGTAAAATTGTTTATGTATAGAATGTATTTGACTAATTGAATATATTTTCTAACTATTAGAGAAGGTTAGCAACTGACGAGGGGATGCATTGAGACAAAAATGTAGTCAGCAACAATGAACAATTACATGATATTTAGAAACGAGTTAAACAAATATTTAAATTTAAATTGAAAAAAAAAAATCAAATTCTCTTTATAAATTAAAGCTATACCCAAATTCATTATTGCATTTGATATTTACACAGAGCAGAGAGTGGGAGAGAATTCAGTGTGGCAGCAGTGTTCGGCGAATGATTGTTAACATCAATCCATTTTTTAATCTACTCATAAATTGAGGTATAGTTTCTTTAACTAAACCTTTTATTTTTATGTATGATATTAATCATTGTATAAAAATATAATAACGGTAGTTTTACATGTATATGGATCTGTTTAATCTATCTAAATCTTGTATATATATATGTTTGTGTTTTATTATGCCTTCCTTTGTTTCATCTTAATCAATTAGTTGGTTGGTCAATCTTCAAAATCAATTATGATTTAATATGTTATAATAATTTTGTAAATATTTCTTTTTTGAATTCCTTGAGAATTGAGTTTTTAGTTTGTGAAAAAAAAGTTATTATTCAAATCTACCATGCAAATGTTTCTCTATTAAAAATAAATAAAAAATACCTATGTGTTTGAATTGTGAGTTTTGAATATGGGTTTAAACTTTAAAAATTTAATTTAATTTTTTTTATAAATTATATCTCTATTAGGTTACTATAATTTTTTTATTTCAAAATAACTAATTAATTTTACAACTTTTTTGAATTTATTTAAAAAACAATTAATCCTTTTATTACTGAAAAAAAAACACATTCAAGTATTCTCTATAAATTGAATTTGTGTCTAGTTTCATTTGTGCATTTTATATTTACATTGAAGTGGGAGTAGAGAGAGTGAGAGAGAAATCCGCAGGATATCGATAAAGTTATCAGATTTTTGGAACATTAAGGTATGCATTATTGAACCCTCTTTTTATTATCATAGATGTAATTAATCATTGAATTGTGTATAAATGTTTTTTTTTTATTTTGCTTAAATTTGTGTATTTATGCATTGTTTTTTTTGTTATGTCTCTCATTGTTGGATTTATATATAAAAATATCTATTTGCATGAATTAAAACTATATCTACTATATCTAGACGAAGCTCTCAAATTTTTGCTATAAATTAAAATTCTCTTTCATTTGATTTTTGTATTTCATATTTACATAAAAGATACCTTAAGAGAGAGCAACAAAGAAATCAGATCAATATTAAAGTGTTGTTGTGATTTATTTCACGTTCTCTCTTAATCTCTTTGCTTTTATCTAAATATGAAATGCAAAAATGGAATGAGAGAAAATTTTAATTTATAGAAAAAATTTGATTCATGTCTATATATTTTTATAAAAATCAAATTTTTATCGTATTTTTGGTCTTTTCTTCTATATTTATTAGCATTATGACAGTTGCAACATATATAATAATTATTTTAAGAAATACAAATTTGTAGAATCTAATTCAAAAATTTATTTTGTCTTTAGGCCGAGGTAGCAAGCAAGAAAAGGTCATTCGATTCAGAGAGATTCAGATTCCACCATAAATTTGGTGTTTAAGTTGAAAGATTGTAAGAGAGGTCTTGGCGTGAGGCTTGTGCAAAGATCTTGCATGGTTGAAAATCCTTCAAGGTGTTAAGGGACCAGATGTACCACTGATTGATAAGGAGAACTAGGATATATACTTGTGTCATTTACATTTTATGCACTTTGACTTTCTGCACTTTATATTTCTAAGAATATATCATTATCATATCAAAGGAAAATTAAGAACATAGCGTGAAAATGATACAAATTGGGCCACCTTTATTCATCTCCCCTCTTAGGTTACATCTCAAACTTGCAATTGGAAATAGAGCTGGGTAATATAACTTGTTCCTCGATCCGAGTAGATATGGCACTACAAAAAAAAAGGTCTCCTGCCACGCCCAAGAAACCGAGGCTATATGCAAAATAACCGTGGCGTAACGCTGAGGCCACGGTTTGGCCACGGAAATCCAACTGTGGAGTATGCGGCCGTGGCCTAAAGTAAAGTCCACGGTTTTTTGGTATAGACCACGCCTTTTTGACAACCGTGGCTTTTTTAGGCCACAGTTTAGGTAGCTTGATTAAGGCCGCGGTTTGTATTTGCCATGACTGCAAAACTGTGGCTATATGGTAAAGCCACGATTTCAATTTAACATTTACGATACAGTTTTGGTTCAAGATATAGCCACGGTTTGGTTATGACCACATATTTAAAACCGTTGTTATATGTTATGCTTTCTAAACCATTTATCTTGCCACGGTTTATTTCTGTATCATTACATAAATATGTCATTATATATATATATATATATATATATATATATATATATATATATATATATAAATATATATATCAATATAAAATTAACAATAATATTGATGATTAGAATCTAATTAATTACAAGCAAATTAGCATTAAGGTCAAAAGTATGTTTTTTTTGTAGTGCCACTAATAATAGTTGGATACTAAGTTTTGATGTCATCCCAAATTCAAAATTCAAAACAACCATGGCATCCAAAACAAGAGCTAAATTAAACACAAGTTTCTCTCAAAAAAGAGTCATCCCAAAATAACAAAAAAAAGTTCTAAGAACTAGCTAGCTAGATAATATAAAACACAACTATTCTTCTTGATCTTCTCCTTGTTCTTCTTCCACATCTTTGGCACAACCAGCTTCTTCCACATCTTCAGCACAACCTTCTTCCACATCTTCATGATCATCACAAGCTTCTTCCATATGTTCATCACAATCTTCTTCGTCTCCACCCTGCAATAAACATCATTCAGCATTCATAAGTGTACTAGTCATGGTTGTGTAATAGAATCATGAATCAAAAGAAAGAGAGTTTTAGGCCATCACCACCAGAATCATACACCTATTTCAGAGTCATACTATTTCAGAATCATTCCCCTATTTCATACACATATTTCATAATCAAACTATTTCAGACAAATCACCAAACCAATCACCAAACAAATCACCAAACCAAATTCATACACCTATTACATTCTCATAAAACCCACTGCCAAACAAATCACCAAACCACATTCATATGAACATGCATAACACCAATCCATGTCAGTCCATCATTTACCCAATTCCAATTCCATTCATTCATAGCTACTGCACATACATGATTCAATTCATTTAGAGTATTCAACTCATTCTAAGTCCATTATTAGCATTCATTCATAGCTACTGCACATACAGGATTGCTTTTCTTTATAGCGGTGTTTTGGGGATTTTTTCCTGTGTTTATTGCAATATTCACATTTCCTCAAGAAAGAGCAATGTTGAATAAGGAAAGAGCAACAGATATGTACAGATTAAGTGCTTACTTTGTGGCTAGAACTACAAGTGACCTTCCATTAGACCTTGTATTACCAGTACTCTTCCTCCTAGTTGTTTACTTCATGGCTGGTTTGAGACTCAGTGCAGGACCCTTTTTCCTTAGTATTCTTACTGTTTTTCTCTGCATTGTGGCAGCTCAGGTATGCATTGTAGACTTGTAGTGGTAATTTTGTATATAGTTATTCTCTGCATGTTTTTCTAACTGATCATGATTATAGGGACTTGGACTTGCTATCGGGGCAACACTGATGGACTTGAAAAGAGCAACGACCTTGGCTTCGGTTACTGTCATGACTTTCATGTTGGCTGGTGGATTTTTTGTAAAGGTAAATTTGCTTAACTCATAGTAGTGTACTTAAAAAAACAACTCTTTTTGAGATCTTTCTTGTAACGCCTCCAAGCATCATTTATGCGAGAGAAAACCGCTCTACTTCCATTTTCAGGGATAATGAATTTATCCTACAACAAAGAAGGAAATTAGTGACAAGTAAATAAGGAACACAAGTAACAAAATGATTCACACAGTGACAAATTCCCACTTACAGTGACAAATTCCCATATACGGTCCTTGTTTTCTTTCTTCAAAGCTTTGAAGTTAGTATAAACTAAGGGACACAAGTCTGAATTCCTTGCGACAGTGCCAAGGAAACAACTCAAATCTGTCACGGTTCGATCATTGGGTCCAATAGGTTCTCCATCATCGTCTAAGACCACCTCTTCACGATCCGCACTCTTTCTAGCATGGATTTTCAAACATTTACTTGGTCCACGTGTCCTTTTCTTACTTGCCCCTGTGTTAGATAAAATATAATTAGCATGGGATATAAATTTGAATGAAACAATAATAAAGAATGATGCATGACACGAAGCTTAGTACGTACCTTCAGTTTTTTTCTTCCATTTTGCTGAGTGCTTTCTTCTTCACCCATTATATTTTCATCTTCCTCAAGATTCTCACATTCATCTTCTTCACTATTTTCCCCATTTTCTTTGAGGAATTCTTCAACTGATGTCGATTTACACATTGGGCTTCGTTTTGTCTTCTTCAAGCCACTTCCTTGCTCTTTCCCGGAATTTCCACCAACTTCTATCATTGCCCTTTTCATACGATTCTGGTTTGACCTTGAATCAGCAGTGTCAGCCACCCGTTTCCCCTTAGGTTGCTGCTTTGCACTTGAAAGATTCTGCTTTGCACTTGAAGGACGTTGCTGATTCGCACTTGAAGGACGTTGCTGATTCGCACTTGAAGCTTGTTGCTTAGCACTTGAAGCTTGTTGCTTAGCACTTGAAACTTGTTGCTTAGCATTTCCTGGTTGCTACTTTGCACTTGAAGGATTCTGCTTATCACTTCCTTGTTGCTGCCTGGTCCTTGAATCAACAATTTCAGGCCTTGTTTTTTAAGTAAGTTGCTGCCTGGTCCTTGAAGCAACTTCAGGCCCTGTTTTGGGAAGTACTTGCTGCCTGGTCCTTGAATCAGTACATTCAGCCCCTACTTTTTTGGGAGTTGTCTGCCTTGTCCTCATTTTGGTTGGATAAAACACATCGGCCGAACTATCAATCCTTGAATCAGCAGTTTCAAACTTAGATAAGTTGAAAAGTTCCCTAGATGCAGGCACAAAAGGAGGTCGGATGCCTACTTTACTAGGTCCTTCACGGTTATTATTTACCATCTCACATTTGATATCATACTTCTTAGCCAATTCAGCACTAGATCTAAATAGAGGCAACCGAAAATTGGCGGTAACTTGTTCACCCTTTTGTGCGGCAGCTGTCTTCTTTTGCAAGTTTGAAACCTTCTTCATTTTCTGTTAACATTGCAAAAAAAAAACATTAGGAATAACTTTGAAAAAAGAGGAAAGAGCGTTAAATGTACATGTCTCATTGCTATAACAGCCAAGGTGAGGTGTCTGAATGCAATACCTCAAGGATCCAACCCCCGTGTTAAGTAATTTCAAACTCGGTAGACATGTCAATCTATATCATCACCTCTTGAAACTCATTGGACTACTGGGACCATAATACTTATTGTTTGTTAACAGTTTCTTAAAGTGAAAAAACTTACACTCATTGGACTACTGGACATGAAGATAAAGTCATACATACATTTAGTTACACAAATCTAGTCTATTGGAACCAAACATATTTCTATTTCAATATTTAAAAATAATATTGTTGTATATAGTGAAGAAAACATATAATGATTATAATTCTAATTCTAATGATATTAAGATTCGGATAATGAATACAACTCATAAAACCAATCCATGAAAAGTTCAAATGGAAAATAAAAAAGAAAAACCATCCCATCAAAGACAAAGCTAAGCAGTTTCGTGTACGAATCAGAGATGTATTTGTTCAAATAGAAATATGTATCGATGGGCATCAGAGATGTATTAGTAGATAAATACATAGGAGGACAAATAGTTATTGTACTACCTAATGGAAATTTGAACTCCATAGAACTCTAAAATAATGAGCACAAAATGTATTGCATCCAACATTTTATCTTCTTTGATATTTCAAGAAAATGAGAATCCAATATTTGATCTTCACCAACAGTGATGACGATGAATCGGATTCGGAAATTGTTATATATATATAGACACACACACATACTTAAAGAAATATTTTGTGTAAAAAACATAGCATTTAGAGTAAACAATTAATTTATTTATATTTTGTAGTTTGTAACGTGTTCAAACAAAATATATAAATCTTACCCCTCGGTTTTATTTATAAATAGAGATATATGATGTGCTAGTTTTAAAAATATTAAAAGTGTAGAAGCTGAGGTTCAAACCCATGTGCATAAGATTTTTCCCCTTGGTGTTTTAAAAATCGTGGGGTAAAGTTCATACTTTTCATGACGCCCTTCGTTATCTCGCTTCTATAGACGATGTTAAATGCATTTCGCGCCCGAGGTGAAACGTGTTATTTGCAGTACTGCCTTGTTCTAAAATTATTAAATTAAGATTGGTTTTTCAAGATAAAATAAGACCATACGATATGGTAAGATTAAAGTTTCATTTGATTGAAAATCATTTGAAAAGATTGCCACTTTCAGAGAGCATGTCATTGGTATCAACATAATCACTTTCGAAGAGCATAAACTTGGATATCAACATTGACATCAAATCATTATGAAGAAGATAAGTCCTTTAAAATATGATGTATCTTTTCTCTATATTACTTAACTTTGAATTTTACACTTTTTCTTTTTATAAGGTAAAAAGGGGGAGAAGAGATGTTTGTTTTTATTAATTTTCATGATACCTAAGACAAAGCATGAATTGCAAAATAAAGGGGCATCAAATTTCAAAAAAAAAACTACCCATCAATATATATTGTCATCATCAAAAAGGGGAAGATTGTGAAGAAGATGTTCATCATCTATCTTTGTTTGGTTTGATTAAGACAATAATTAATCAAAGAAGAAATATCAAAGAAAAAAGTTTAGAATCAATATTCAATAATGCATAAACTTTTCGATATTTTGGAAGTAAAGGAAATTGATCTTAATGCTAAGGTACTCAATTGTAATTCGTTATGTATATCTTTAGATGCTCAGAAAATCATTCATCTTTTCATCTCTAATGTTCCTAAGCAATCGGTATCAAAACCACTTAATTCAAGTCTTTTCAAAAAATATTTTTAAATAATTTTTTGGTGTTAATCAGTTACACGTTAGGTATAATAGATAACATACCCATTCTTCCATAAATTTTAAAACAATAGGTTTGCACTTTCTAAGTCAGAGAACTTACTATATGATTTATAAAACAATTTTATTTGAAATTTGAAAATCGTTATGCACTTTTTAAATAATATAACGTTTAACGGATTTTAAAAACCGGGTATAGGATGCAAAATTGTGTCTTTTAATGAATCACTGTTCTAAAATTTTCCAAAACTTCATGGAAATGTCTCAAACTTATGCATTTACTGATCATAAAGGTTTATTAGGATTTATTTAAAGAAAAATACATCAGTTTTCAAATTACAATTTTCACATAATTTTTTCATACAATTGAAATTGTTTTCAAGTGTTCATTCTCAAATATTATTGAAACTTTTTTCTGTTAGAATTTTTTGGGTCATACATGTAATAAAATAATGTGTTAGGACCATTATTTAATTAGCCAAATTAAAGTAATCTATTTAATGTAAGGTTAATGGCTAATGATGTAATTGTCATGAAAAATATTGTGTAGATACCAAAGGTCTTATTTCTATTTTGTGATGGGTAAAATTGGAATAAAAAAACTTGAATAATCATGACCCTTCATGGAAGGGCATGAGATTCTAAACTTGAATAAGCATGACTCTTCATGAAAGGGCATGTAATTCATATAAATAAGGGGTTATGGTCCCCAATTGTAGACATAACACTAGAAAAATATCATAGAATATTTATTCTCTTTATCCCATTGAAAGAGAAACTAAGGAATTAAGGAATCTACAATTGGAAGGTCATTTTCCTATCAAGATCATCTTCTTCTCATTAAAAATTCATGGATTTTAAAGGTATGCTCCCGCTTTCTATTTCATCTTAAATTAAGTATGGGTTCATAAAGTTTTAATTAATTAAGAAAATTTCTCAACAAGTGGTATCAGAGCTACTCATACTTGATTCATGTGTGAATTTTGATAATTCTTGATATTAGTGTTAAATCATTGGATTATTGAAAATTAAAATTTATTAAGCAATTTCATGAATATGGATATTTGATTGAATTGCTTTGATTTACATTAAATTTAATGAACTGTTTTCTTTACTGCTAATTTTCATTTGATCCTAAAGTGTCCCACTTCTATTGTATTTGTTCAATTTTTGGTCAATTATTGAAAATAGAAGATGCGACCGGTCACGTGAAATAAAGGTTGTTTTCAATTGATTTTTATTGAAGTAACGGTTCGTACAATTGAAATTCATTTGCTTGTTTCTAATTAACGTAACAAACAAAATTAACAGTCTGTAATGTTCGGAGACTGAGTTAATATCTCTTCATGCACAATTTGGTCAATTTAAGATAAACTATAATTGACAAAAGGAAAGAGTACAAAGTGGACAAATTTTTAAAGAATATTTAAGGACAAACTCCATGATTACGGACCCTATGACAAAGGGGCTTCCACCCAAGGTCTTTCATGAGCAAACTGCTCACATGGGTGTTATATAATTAGAGAATTCTCTGATTTAGTGTGAGTTAGTCATTGTTATCAGTTATGTTCTATGTTTGATAGTATATATACATACTTATATATTCATATTATGTTCTGATCAGAAATAAAGTTTAGTTATTTAGTTTATTGCACTTTATATGATAATATTGATTTTTTTAAAGTAAGGTGGACCAGTTGAAACTGACATGTATTGATCACCTTCATGTGATTTTCATGCTACATATTTCATGATTAATCTATGTCATTTAGTTGTGTTTATATTTGTGATCATTGATGGGTTTAATTATGACTGATATAATGAAAACCGCTTTTGTCCTATATATGAATATAATTAATGGACGAGATGAAGATGTCCAATGTTCATAATGGAAATTTTGAGCTCATAAAGTTTAACACATTTATAAGGATACATCTTCGTCTATCTTATTCTTGCTAACCAACACCATTTTAAATACATTTGTATCTTTCTTTATTCAAGTATCTTTTCAATTCCTTTATTTTCATCGTTTAACTTTCATTTCGAAGTAACTTTACATTTCTGCATTTAACATTCTAGCACGTTACATTCTTGCACTTTACATTTCTGCAATTTACACGCTTTTATTTATGTTTTCTTTGTCGAAAGTCATATTAACATGTATAACAAGTGTTGTTTCGAGTGAATAGCCATACGATCTTATCACAAACAAGTTTTCTTGAAGTGAGAACAAACAAACATGAACCAAATCATATCGAAAGACAATTGTTTGACTATGTCCTAGGCTCAATCTAGTCGATCCTGCGAGTAACCAAAGTATATTTTATAGTTTGGAGGACTAGCGGTTGTTTACCGGAAATCACCGTAAACAGGAAGAAGATAGCATAGGGGATGGTAACTATGTTTCCGACGATAATAGTGCAAACAGTGGGGGAAGGAAGGAGAATGGGACAGGTGAGTTGGAAGTTCCTTTTTTGATGAAAAACGATTTAGATGGGAAAGGAGATGTGGGTGCAGAGGATAGCAGAGGCAAAAGTTTGAATAGTTGCAGAAATATATCTTCTTTTGATGCAAAATTATTGAAAGTTGTTGAAACAAAGAGCAGGTTACACAAAAAAGATATGATTGCGGCTGATTTTATCTTTGATCCTATATCTACTTCTTCTAGTGACACCTTGGTCAAAGACACACCGATTTTATCTTTGGTCCCACAGTTTGAAGCAGGAGAAGACAAAGCGGCAGAGACGGAAAAGTGTGATCCGTTGGGAACAAAATATAAAAAGAAGAAATTGGTTTTCAAAAATCTGGCAGGGTTAAGTGGGCCTCCTTCCTCTTGCTCCATTTTAAAATGGCTTAATAAGCTTCCAAAAATTCGGCCCAAGAAGAAAGATACAAAAAATAACATTGTTTCGATCTTCTTTGTGCTTTTTGTAATGCTCATCCCGAATCTCCTTGTCACTCTTTCTTGGATTGTAAAAAAGTCGAAGGAATTTGGAAGGATATTGCCGGATGGTTGGGTTTGCCTCATGTCATTAATGTGGGATTTAAAGAAAGTTTTCTTTCTTGGAGTGATTCGTGCCGCTATTTGAAATTCAAAAAAGGTAAGGAGGGGAGTGTTTGGCTAGCCGTTTTATGGTCTCTTTGGATTTGTAGGAATGATATTTTTTTCAAGGATGGCGAGTGGAATGCTAGAGATGTTTCTTGGAATTGCAAAGAATTGCTTTGGAGGTGTTCCTATATAGGGAAAATTACCCATTCCAATTACAATTTCTATGATTTTAGCAAAAACCCTTTGCTATACTTATCTTAGAATCTATTTGATGTGTAATTTTCCTTTATGTTGCTTGCGTTTCGGCCATCTTTTGTAATCGTGTTTTGAACTTTTGTTCTTTCTCAATACAACTTGATTAAAAAAAAAGGAGATATTCTTGGAAGCTAAGATATTGAAGACCTTGGTTCTGTGATAATTTGAAATGGATATTTTGCATAAATACCGAGTCTTTAAAGATATTGCAGCATCGCAACACAACATTCTTACCGTCATTCTGCAAAATTTAGCTTCAGTCATTGTGGTGTCAGACATGTTTGTATGGTTGAGTGCCTCTGCTGTTTTTTCGGTACAATCAGCATACGACATGTGGTATTCGTGTGCGGAGAAGAATCTTTTGTAGAACTTCAACCTTGAAGTCTGTTTAGAATTTAAATTTTCAAGTTTTCGCATGGAGGGTTCTCCTTCTAGGGCCCCAAAGGACGGATGAGCTTTCTAAGAGGGGAGTCATTTCAGGCATTCATAATCTAGTATGTCTGATATGCTTTGGCCACGAGGAGTCTCACTTTGATCTCAATATTGATTGTCTTGTTGTTGTTGAGGTTTGGTCCATAAATTTGGATTGGGTAGGAGTGAATAAATTTGGTTATTCAGAAACGATATGTTGTTTAACGGGGAAATGAAAGGGAGTCGTGAGTTTGTTCTTGTGGCGAAGTCCTTAGCTTTGGGATTAACTTAGTGCTAGACCACTTAGCTTACAAATCCTAAATTTGTTTGAATGTCAAATTCTATCGAGACTTTGATGTAGTTTTCTTGTTGTTTATTAAGGTTGAGTACCTGCTCGCTTAAATACAATGCTTTTACTTATAAAAACATCATGGCTTTATTTCTAAATTACTCCTAAATTTATCATTTTACAATGCTTTAAGATGTTAGATAATAAAATATAAAAAGATCCCAATGTCAAACATTTCACAAAAACAATCATATTAAAATATGTTTGAATATTTGCATTTTTCATTTTAAATATTTTTTATTAAGTTTATGCATATATAAGGAGTTCATTAGGCTTTGTAAGTTTCACTACAAGAAAATAATAGATTAGCTACCAAATTTTACTACAAATTATTTTTATAGTTAATTTCAAGTTAAAAAACATCTATTTAACTCTAATTACATAAACAAAAATAGAAATATTAAATATTATTCGATACTTTGATGTAGTTTTCTTGTTGTTTCCCTTATTGCATTAAGGTTGAGTACCTGCTCGCTTAAATACAATGCTTTTACTTATAAAAACATCATGGCTTTATTTCTAAATTACTCCTAAATTTATCATTTTATAATGCTTTAAGATGTTAGATAATAAAATGTAAAAAGATCCCAATGTCAAACATTTCACAAAAACAATCATATTAAAATATGTTTGAATATTTTCATTTTTCATTTTAAATATTTTTTATTAAGTTTATGCATATATAAGGAGTTCATTAGGCTTTGTAAGTTTTTTTAATAATGTAACAATAGTCTATTTAATTAAACAGACTATCTTTTTGAAAAATATGTCATGTTTAAATAGGCCATGTCATAGGCATATGTAAGTAGTTTTGCCCTATTCTCACTCTTAATGAGGGTGACTATTGATTCATTAAGCAATTATCAATTCATTTCATCTACTAAATAATCTATCTAATTTATCAATTATATAAAAAATTAGGTATTGGATTGAATCCAATCCATCAATTTAAAGTCATCAATGTATTCAATCCAACAATTTAAAGTTATGAATGGATTCAATTCATCCAATGTATTCTAAAATTTCAATAGATTATTTATATTTTTATTTAAAATTCAATGGATCATTTTTATTATAAAATAATATAATAATATATTTATACAATAATTTTTTAAAAACTTATTGTAAATTACTATTTTATAAAATTGTTAAAAATGTTCAATTTATTTATACAATGTAATTATTATTTGATCCTAAAGATTTATTTAATAATATATATTTTTGAGTAATTCTTTACAGCACAAAATTTTATTGAAAAAAATAATATACATTTTTTATAATTTTAATTTTACAAACTTGTTGCTTTATATAATTTTTTCTCAAATTATATTTTTAACATTGTAAATTTATATTGATTATTGCATTGCTTCCATAATTTATATTTCCTGCATCTGTCGCTATTTATAATTGAGGAAATAAAAAAATTTACCTGATAAGATTTTTCAATAAGATAAGAATTTAGGACTATACCAATACTTAAAAAGAAAAAAAGAAAAAGAAGAAAAAAGATAATGATAAAACAGTAATGGTATGTATTTCCATTTTTATTTATGAGAAATTTTAAAACAGATTGTGCCATGGGGGATGCATTGTAAAATTGGTCAGCATTTAGTCAATCACAATGCATTATTATATAAAACTAAAATAAAATAAAATAAAATATACTACCAAATATAGACTTTCATATTCTCCCTATAAATTGAAGCTCTCTTTAATATCTTTTAAGATTGAAAAGAGTAACAGAAAGTGTGATATTGAGTAGTAGCAATTATCAACTTCTTGTTTCATAACTTTTCGTTTCCACTGAGGTATATATTGTTAACTCTCCTTTTCATTTTCATGTATATAATTAATCTGATTTATGTATACATCTTTTCAATTTATTTTTCTTAATCTTCTCTATTTATGTATGTGTTTTGTTATGCCTCTCAGTGTTTGATTTTCATCAATTAAGTGGTTGGTTAGTTATCAATTTTATTTATTTTTGTCTATGAATTCTATAATATAAAATATTATCTATGATTTTTTTATTTGTTTATAGTTTTGGTTTCGATGTTCTAAAATTTGTGTTTTAACTTTGTCAAAATAAAGTTAATATTTTTATTTATTTTATTTACACGATATATTGCATGATCAGAATTTTATGTATGTGATATTTTTAAAAAAGTGTTCAATGGATATAACTTTTTAAACTTTTGTCTATTTGTAATGTAACAATAAGAAATCTTACATATGTGCAAAAATCCCTTGGGATTTAAACTTTTTTAGTGAAAGGATATAACTTTTTAAAAATATTTATTTTGTGTAAATTCTTTGTCTATAATGTTACATTGACATTTTTTGACAAACTGAGTGAATGTTGGGAGGGTTGACAAGAGTTAAACGGGTCAAACAGTTATTTTAGGTATTGAAAAAATATTTTATTTTATGTTAAGAAACTTCTAAAATAAAATAAATTTTTTATTAACTTAAATATTTATATAGATAATAAAAAATAAAAAAATTGAAATTTTAATTTGGAAAAATTAATTTCAATTTTAGAAAAATAGATTACACAATTTCTAAATCAACTCACATGTCATTTTTCATAAAATATTTATTCTATTATCTTTAAGAAAGAACGGTTTAGTTTTTCGAATGTATGTCGGATATAATCTTTCTTTTTTTGGAATTGGCTTTTAGCTAACTACAAGCTAGGAGAGCTATGTAATTTTTATTATTGGAATATTTTGCCGCTCGTTTGTTTTAAACTGTAGGAACTTTTTTTGTATGGCGGTTGGAGTATCGCTTATACTCCGTTTAATTCCATAGCTTATTGAAAAAAAAAACACTAATATAAACGTTAGAGAATATTATGAAAATAACATTCTAGTGGTTGGCTGTGTTTCACTATTTTGTTTCACTACTTTGAGTCTTTAGTCAAAATTTATCTAATTTATTTATTAATTTTCACGTTTTAGAATGTTTTAATTAATAGTTTATTGGTATTTGTGGTTGGGTTCTAGCTGTATTGTCATGGAAGTTTTTCTTTGAAGGTGTGTTTTGTATGTCAGTTTGTTGGCTTCTTAAGGCTACTTTTTGCTGCCTTTTTTCGGACCTAGTATTTGTTCATCAAACATTGGTACTTGTAATTCTCTCTATATATGAATATATGAATTTCAATTACCCCGACGCAATACTTTTATCTATGTAACCAATGATCACTTCAATTTTTTTAAATTATTGTCAATATCTACAAATTAGTGTATCGTTAATACATAGTTATTGTTCTTTATGATATGTATGCAGTTAAGAAGCTTGTAAGAATGGATCATCAATTCCGTTTAACAAATTGGAATGAAGACGAGAGCCCAACTCGTGATGTTAGGGATCCAAGATATTTGATGGCCTCCAATTCTCTTCCTTCTCTCGCTTTTAACAATCACACAAGATCATTTGGGACTAATCATCAAGTCGTACTTGATAATATCATGCAAAACAATCCTCTTCATCCTAATCATATTCCTCTTCACTCATACCTTACGAATAGTCAAGCTACTAATGATAATCATTATCATTCTACTATGGTAATTCCAACTCCCATCAATATCAATAATTATAATGATGATCAGACTTCTCCTTCTTCCAACTCGTCGCCACCGAGACTCTTTGGTTCATCTCTAACTTTAGCTCCTACTTCCAGAAGTAGATTACCAAATTTTGTAAGAGGAGAGAGTTCAAATCAAGGTTCACAAGTTGGTGGAACTTCAAGAAGACGCACAAATCCTCCTCCTCCTCATACTTTTCAACAAGAAAGTCTGAACAATAATAATTTCATGTCTTTTGAAGTAGGCTCATCTTCGTCCTCTCAAAGTCTAGGTAGGGGGTTTAGTTGTTATATCAACAGCAATAACAACTACAACAATAACAACAATTTGGATTTATTTGATTCTATTCAACAGGGAATTGATGATACATTTGTTCATAGCACCATAAATGCTCAACAACATGTAAGGCATTTACCAGAAGATCATGTGAGTCAATTTTTCACTCCATCTATTGTTCATGTGCGGTCTAATAGTTCTGTATCACGACAACCACAACCTCCTTCCGATCCTTCGACAATTAGTTACCGCGTAAACCCTTCTCCACCTCCTCATGGACCAATGTTCAATAATGCTGAAGAATATGATAATCACATGGTGACTGGTACAACATTGTCTAGATCTGGGAATCTTCGTCGCTATAATAATCACATTCTCACCTCAACCTCTCCTGAACTTATGAACGAGAGAAACAGACTTAGGGATGAGGTACTTTCACACTAATTTCTTAATTACTTATTAATAATATTTTGGTTCATAATTAGTGCCAATTAATTTATTGTCAATAATATACTTAATTTTCAAATATTTTAGCGTTATTTACGATAGCTATATATGTATGCATACATATGGAAGTTTAATACTCTAATTGATTGAAAATAATAAAAGTGCATTAGTTGCATTGATATGATTAGGTTGTTAGAAATCTATCATAGAAATCTATCTCAGTTGGTAATATTATGTTTATTAACTTAGCATTGACTCAGCCCAATATGACTTAAATATTTGAGTATCTGATGTATGTAATAGGTTTTTAGCACCCTGCAACATCTGCGGAATGGTGGTTCCGTACGGATAGAGGTAAATAAATTCTCATACAATATACATTTTTATATTTTTTATAAATAAATTATTTTTATAATATTATCATACCAAGTCACTTGAAACATATATTTCACTTCATTTTCAAGTATCTTACAAATGTGTGACACAGGATTTGCTGATACTAGATTACTCGATTGTGCTAAACGTTCTTGATTCTCAAGAACGTATCGACATGCTACATAGTATAGATGATTGGCCATATGAGGTAAAAAATATTATATATTTATCAATGTATAATGTATTATTTATTTTATATATTTCTTACTCAATTTAGTATTTTCGTCATAATTCATCGTGTTCGGATTCAAAATTAAATAAGTTAAACAATACTTGAGCTTAGTTATGATTAATTGATACACATTAATCAATTAAAAATAATAAGTTGCATTAATGTACAGTTGGCTTTATCTATGGAGGAACACATCGGGAGGGTCGCGACTGGGCTCACTGAAGAGGAAATCCTCACATATATTGAGGCAAAAATTCATGTGTCAAATCCAAACGAAACCAATAGAGAAAATGAAACCTGCACAATCTGTCAAGTGAGGCCAAATACATGTTTCTTAACTTCATAAAATAGAATTTATCTTTTATTTTTTTCATTAAGTATTATAGATACTTAAAAAATGAATTAAGTTTAACATTAATTTAGAATCTTATACATGAACGTGTTCACTTCTCATAATTTACCTATCATTTTTATGTTTATTAGGAAGACTATGTGGAAAGGGATATCACTGGGAGGTTGGATTGTAGACACATATATCATTTTGAATGCATCAAACAATGGTTGCTGCTGAAGAATATTTGCCCAATATGTAAGCACACAGCTCTGAGAGTTAATGAAGATGTGGATGAAAGGGACTCATAATTGATTTCATGTTGGCTCTCCAAACTTTATTTTGTTTTGGTGTTTTTCAATTCATTCCAAACATTATTTCATGTTTTGCTTAAAGTTAAGTTTGAATGAATTACGAGTCATGGAAACTCACTTAGTGAATTATGTTGGAAAAAAATTCTATAACTTTTTACTTTTAATTATTGAACTTGAATTACCTTCATTTTTAATGGTATAAGAAATGTTATTTAAAATTCTTTTATTAACACATCTATGCTTTCTTTATGAGCAAATTTTCTACGATGAAATGAGTATAAGATATACTCTAATAGAGTTGACCTATATTAATTTTATTGATGACACCAAATACACAAATAACAACAATCTGAAATTTTGTAAATGAAAATTTCTATAGTTCGGTTTTATCCATCTAAAAAAGGTTCAATTGAATTATTCTCTGCTTTGCTTGATACACATATGTCAACTCTTTTTTTTATAAGCAATGGAATTTCAATAGAACACGAGTATAAGGGGTACTCACCCGATTACAAATAACCGATGATCAAACAAAGACCAATGGACATTTAAACCAACTATAAAAATCCCTACATCTATTGTACTTTGACCCCATAGAGTGCCAACACCAAGACAACTGAACTATTTTGTCAAACACACCTTCCACATCGAACCCAACATTATTAAACACCATATCATTACGGGATAACAATATCGCCCAACAAGTTGCTAACCAAAACAACAATACCTTTTGTTTCTTACACTTTTCTTTCAGCCCTTCTACAAATTGTAACATATGTTCTATGACTGGGGTATCATCAAAACTAATCATTTCCAACCATGAGATAACTTTAACCCAGACCCTCTTTGAAAAAGGACAAGAAATCAACAAGTGATCGAGAGACTCTAATGAGTTTATACAAAAAACGCAATTACCTACTACATTGTCGTGGAACAATCCTCTATGCATTAGCTGATCATATGTTGCCACCCGATTCTTGATACACCGCCACCCAAAAGTTAGGATTTTTGAAGGAACTTTTGTTTGCCACAAAACAAAAATTGCCGACTCCTTGTTATTATCAAGCATCTCTCCCACCATCAAATCTGCCATGGCCTTGTAACCCTCCCTCACTGCATAGCTTCCCCCGCCATTAGAGACCCACTTGAAGGTGTCATCACCCAACTCACATGTTGGACCGATATTTTCCAGCATAACGATTAAGTCCTGCAGCTCATGTTAGGCATCCGCATCTACACCTACAAACACATCTAAAAACCGCCACTGCCAACAACCGACAACCATACACCCCATGTCAAAAACAGAAGCATTTTGATTAGACGATAAGTTGAAAAGAAATGGATACACGAACTGCAGCATCTCCCCTCCGCACCACTTGCTTTTCCAAAAGAGAACCCTCCTTTCCGCAGCCACCTTACAAGATATGCCCTTTGGAAACCAGTCTACCGGTGAATCCGTCGAGATTCCCAAACACCTCAAATCCTTCCACCATAACGAGCTCTTGCCACTTTTCGAATACTCCTTTCCATTAAAAACAGAATCCTCCAAGGGACCGTACCTATGAACCAACAGAGGTCTCCAAATAGCTTCCTTGTCGAAAAGAAACCGCCACCTCCACTTGTTCAACATAGATTGATTGAACATCTCGATACTCCTAACACCCAAGCCGCCTTCCTTCTTACTCCTACAAACCTCAGCCCAACTAAGCCAAGATATGCATCTCCGATCCATCCCCCCGCACCACAAAACTCCCTCTGCAACTTCACCATTTCAGCCAGCACCACCTTTGAAATTTTGTAAAACGACAAATAGTACACTGGTATTGCGTTAAGAACAAAATTGATTAGAGTGATTCTTCCTCCAATCGACAAACACCTGCATTTCCACGACGATAACCTTCTTCTCATCTTGTTTACCACCCCTGCCCACGTCGATCGTTGTCTCTGATTACACTCCAGCTGGATTCCAAGAAAAGGAAAAGGGATTTTATCAACTTTACAACACAAAAAGTCTGATGCCGTCTGCATAAACGACTCTTCCACATGAACGCCCATTAGACTGCTTTTTGACAAATTCACTTGTAAACCTGAAACAAGCTCAAAGCCCCTCAAAATAGCTTTGATGCACCAGAGATTACTCCAACATCCCTCATCTACGATAACCGTATCGTCCACAAAAAATTGCAGCAACTCAAATGAAAGACTATTACTAACACGAAATCCCTTAAAGGAACCATCCACCTTAGACTTTGCCAAAATCCTTGATATCCCTTCAGGGAATATTGTGAAAAGAAAAATGAGATAGTGGATCTCCCAGTTTCAATCCTTTTTCCGCCTCAAAATCTGTGGTTGGAGACCCATTAACCAAAACTGACATTGAGCTTTTACAAACACAATCTCTAATCCAACTGACCCACTTCTCCCCGGAACTGCATCTCCTAAGCATGTACAGCAGAAAATTCTAGTTGACATTGTCGTACGCCTTTTCGAAATCAACCTTCAAAATGATACAACTCTTCTTACTCCTTCTTGCCATATCCACCAATTCATTAAGCACGACCACACCATCTTGGATCTGTTTACCCGGTATAAAAGCTGTTTGAGTTTTTGAAACCAATTTATCCATTACCCTCATCATCCTTGTCACCAAAACTTTTGCAATGATTTTATACAAGCTCCCCACAAGACTAATGGGACGAAAGTCCCCAAGGTTTTGAGGATTATCAAACTTCGGTATTAAAGCTACGAATGACGCCGTTATCGCTTTTGGTAATCTAGCTTTGCAATGAAATTCTACAACAAAGTTGAAAATGTCCAACAAAAACACCTCCCAACACTTCTCTAGGAAATTGAAGTTTTATCCATCTAGCCCTGGGCATTTGTCGCCATCACAACTCCAAACCACGTCCTTTACTTCCTCCATAGTGAAAGGATGTTCCAATTCCTCTTCCTCCCCTGTTGTTATAGAATTGAATTCGATACCGTCTATAACCGATCTTCTTAACGGAGACTCTTTGTATTTAGCCTCAAAAAAGCGTCTAACCTCCCCTTTCACTCCTTCCACAGTTTTGAATCTTCCTAAAGAGGATTCAATGCCCACCGTGCTATTTCTCTTCCTTCTTTCCTTAACAGATCTATGGAAAAAAGTTGTATTCGTGTCCCCTTCATTCAGCCAAGCAACCCTTGATTTTTGTTTTAGGATGCACTCCCTCAGCTTCAAGGTATTCCAAAAATCAAAATTTGCTTTTCTGCGATTATTCGCCAAAACGCCTTCAGAATCAACTATTAATTGAAGCTGATCATTACAGAAATTCGTGTCCTCCACTGCTTTCTCAATCTTCATATTAACCCAACCGAACACTTCACTATTCCACCATTTTAATCCCTCTTTTAGAAGCTTGAATTTTTCTTTGATCTTATATGAGCACGACCGTCACCAACAACTTCTTCCATTCTTGATCCACAAACCTTTTAAACTCTCTATGATCCAACCACGCGTTCAAAGTCCTAAACGGTTTGGGCCCCCAGTTCAAATTGTTGCACCGAAGCCATACCGGATTGTGATATGAGATATCCTTCACTCCAATTTCCAGACTCGAAGCACCAATCAAATTCACCTAACCCGTCGATAGTAAAATCTTGTCTATTCTACTCCGAGCCCTCTGACCACCCCTTCCCCAAGAGAATTTTCTATCCCCCGTTGGCAAGTCTACCAAATCCATTAACTCAATAAAATCATTGAATTATAAAGATTCTTGAGACCCAAAATACTCCCTACGGCCCACCCTTTCTCCTGGATTCCTAACACAGTTGAAATCCCCAGCCACTCACCATCCGACCAATTCAACCCCGAAGCTATTAGTTGCTCTCACATTTTTCTCTTCAACTCAATATTACAAGATGAGCATGCACTAACAAAATAACAGACAGTACCTTTGAAAGTAGCCTTTATCCCTACAAAATTTTCCGCTCTGAAGCTGAACAAAGCCTCAAAAGTCTCTTTTATCCATAACAATAGAACACCACTGGAAGCTCCCCTAGAACCCAGAGCTGTCCAATCCAAACCGTCACATCCCCATAAAGACTTTGCTATAAGATCTGACACAACTGGTAATTTTGTTTCCTGCAAAAAACACATAAGTTTAAACTTAAAGTAAAAACTAAAGCATCATGTTAACACATCAAGCATTAGCTCAAGAGAGCTCACAACATCACATATATCATCATGGTGTTCACCATATTCAAGTGGTTGACAAACCAACATTAAATTTCTAGTATTAAGGCACCAGCATAAACATGTCCATGTTACAACACCATACATTTAGATCACCAAAACACATATGGCATGACACCAACAAGTGTCCAAACATAAGCCTTCAAGGCTTCTAATCAACTCCTAAAATTCTCCACCTAACAAGGCAACAAAGAGCTCACCAACTCAAACACACAAGCCAACTAGTTCATTATCATTTAGGTAACAACCATCATGCATATCAAGTCATGGAAATAAGAATGCATGCATGTGCCATATCATGTCATGGTAAGAAGGATAAGGGATAAGTCCGTAAATAAAGAGCTAACAAGCAAAGTTAAGCAACACCAATCACACACATGGAACGAGCTAGCCAACACAAGAATCCAAGGTGGATTGCGGCGTGGGAGTCAAAGGACCAGACTCTATTCCACTAGAATATGCTCAAGCAAAAATTGAGTGAAGACTCGAAGCGTCAACGTCTAAGAGACACGAGCTAATTATTGTAAAGATGATGACAAATTATGAGGTACTGAGCGCATGCCCTTTCCACTTGATCGGCTCAATAACAAGAGCAACACTATTCAAAGCTTCAATGGGTGACGTGAGCTAAGAACGACCTGGGACATGAAACGTGAAGGTCAATTACGAACCCTTTCCACTTATGCCTGCTTTGAGGACATATCAACGGGGAATGGGGATGGGGATGCCTTCTTTAAGGTCTTTGGCAAAAATGTAAACACATGGAATTGTATTTCTTTGAGGACTTTAAACAAGCAAGCACAAGTAGGAATTTCCTTCTAAAGGTCTTTCAAAACATCAGTGCCTGTCGCACGCTCGCGAAAAATGAACAGAGTCGCTACCAATATATTTATCCCATAAGGGAAAGGAATATCAGAAAACCTAACAAAGGAAGGAACAGGGTCTTGCGACCAGAGAATCTAGGTACGGGAGTCGGTTACGCGGGGGGAAGGTATTAGCACCCCTCACGCCCATCGTACTCGATGGTATCCACCTATGTTTGTTTCTATCTAAAGGGTGTGTACTATGTCTATGTCTATATATGAATGAATGCAAAAGAAATAGGGGAAAAGAAGGAAATATTTACAAATGTGCTCGTTCAAGCCCCGCGACTTGATGCCTACGTATCCTTTTCAGGAATCAGAGCGCCGTAGTTCGGCTCAAGATTTTCTGTTTGTTTTTGTGTTTTTTAGTTGGGCGGAGTTAACGCTCGCGCTCTTGCATAAGGGATCGACCTAGGATGCAATAGAGCGGAGATAACAATGCCCTTAAGAAATGAGAGAAGAGAGTTGTTAGAACAAGATTTGTTCTGATCAATTATCTTAGTTTTGATGATAACAATAATATGAATTTTGCTTAAGATAATATGGTACTCTAATCCAATGCAATTTCCCTTTCAGGAAATATATAAAGAGTAAGCATAATTCAGCGCTCAGAAGCTTTGTCTCAAAGGGTTCAGCATGCAACATCAGAACATGGTCTGGCAAGACATCAGAAGATGGTCGAAGCAGAATCAGAACATGGGTCTATGGAAGCATCAGAAGAACAAGAGAACAGAAGCACTGAAGTTCTGATGGTATCACGCTCAGAAGCACTTCAAGGTCAGAAGATCAGAAGATGCTATGCACCAAGCTGTTTGACTCTGATGATATTCAAACGTTGTATTCACAAACATCAGATCAGAAGGAAGTACAAGTGGCAAGCTACGCTGACTGACAAAAGGAACGTTAAAAGCTACTAAAGGCTACGTCAGTAGACACAGCGTGAACAAGGCTCGAGGTAGTTGACAAAAGCGTATAACATTAAATGCGATGCTGTACGGAACACGCAAAGCATTAAATGCACTCAACGGTCATCTTCTCCAACGCCTATAAATATGAAGTTCTGATGTGAAGCAAGGTTAACGATCCTGAACAAAACAACGCCTATTAACTTGTTGAAACTCTGTTCAAATTCAAAGCTCAGAATCTTCATCTTCATCAAAGCTCACTACATTGCTGTTGTAATATATTAGTGAGATTAAGCTTAAACGTTAAGAGAAATATCACAGTTTGTGATTATCGCTTTTAAGAAGCAATTGTAATACTCTTAGAATTGATTACATTAAGTTGTAAGGAACTAGAGTGATCGTGTGGATCAGAATACTCTAGGAAGTCTTAGAAGTTATCTAAGCAGGTTGTAACTAGAGTGATCGTGTGGATCAGTATACTCTAGAAAAGTCTTAGAGGGTATCTAAGCAGTTGTTCCTGGAGTGATCAGTGTGTGATCAGAAGACTCTGGAAGACTTAGTTGCTGACTAAGTGGAAAACCATTGTAATCCGTGCGATTAGTGGATTAAATCCTCAGTTGAGGTAAATCATCTCTGCGGGGGTGGACTGGAGTAGTTTAGTTAACAACGAACCAGGATAAAAATAACTGTGCAATTTATTTTTATCTGTCAAGTTTTTAAAGCTACACTTATTCAAACCCCCCCTTTCTAAGTGTTTTTCTATCCTTCAATTGGCATCAGAGCGCCGGTTCTAAGGTGCAAGCACTTAACCGTGTTTAGAAAAGATTCAGGAAGAGAAAAACGCTTCAGTAAAAGATGGTTGATGAAAGTGAAAAGTCTACACCTGCATCTACATCTGGCTCTGCTGAGCAATACAACGGTAACAATGGTTATACTAGACCGCCGGTATTTGATGGTGAAAACTTTGAATACTGGAAAGATAAACTGGAAAGTTACTTTCTTGGTCTAGATGGTGATCTATGGGATCTTCTGATGGATGGTTACAAACATCCAGTAAATGCCAGAGGCGTAAAGCTGACAAGGCAAGAAATGAATGATGATCAGAAAAAGCTTTTCAGGAATCATCATAAATGCAGAACTGTTTTGCTGAATGCTATCTCTCATGCTGAGTATGAGAAGATATCTAACAGGGAAACGGCCTATGACATATATGAGTCCTTGAAAATGACTCATGAAGGAAATGCTCAAGTCAAAGAGACTAAAGCTCTAGCTTTAATCCAGAAGTATGAAGCCTTCAAGATGGAGGATGATGAAGACATTGAAAAGATGTTTTCAAGATTTCAAACTCTTACTGCTGGATTGAGAGTTCTTGACAAGGGATACACCAAGGCTGATCACGTAAAGAAGATCATCAGAAGCTTACCCAGAAGATGGGGTCCTATGGTGACTGCATTCAAGATTGCAAAGAATCTGAATGAAGTTTCTCTGGAAGAGCTTATCAGTGCCTTGAGAAGTCATGAAATAGAGCTGGACGCAAATGAGCCTCAAAAGAAAGGTAAGTCTATTGCATTAAAATCCAATATCAAGAAATGCACTAACGCTTTTCAGGCTAGAGAAGAAGATCCTGAAGAATCAGAATCTGAAGAAGAAGATGAACTGTCTTTGATCTCCAGAAGGCTAAATCAACTCTGGAAGACCAAGCAAAGGAAGTTCAGAGGCTTCAGAAGTTCAAAGAAATTTGAACGTGGAGAATCTTCTGATGACAGAAGATTTGACAAGAAGAAGGTCATGTGCTATGAATGCAATGAGCCTGGACACTTCAAGAATGAATGTCCAAATCTTCAGAAGGAAAATCCCAAGAAGAAGTTTCATAAGAAGAAAGGTCTTATGGCAACCTGGGATGAGTCAGAAGATGATTCAGACTCTGAAGATGAGCAGGCTAACTGTGCGCTGATGGCGACAGAAGATGACGGATCAGAATCTACATCAGAATCAGATTCTGAAGAGGTATTTTCTGAACTTACTAGAGATGAGTTAGTTTCCGGTCTAACTGAACTTCTGGAACTCAAGTCTCAGATTAGTCTCAAATACAAAAAGCTGAAAAAGCTATTTGAATTTGAAACAAAGAAGCTTGAGTTGGAGAATTCTGAATTAAAAGAAAAACTTTTAAAATTATCCAATAATGTTGGATCTCCTTCTGATTCAGAAAAATCCACTCCTAGTCTAAACCATATTCTGAAAAAATATGATTTAAGTTTCAGGAAGTTCTTATCTAGAAGTATTGGCAGAAGTCAGCTAGCTTCTATGATATATGCTGTGTCTGGAAACAAAAGAGTCGGCATTGGTTTTGAGGGTGAAACCCCATACAAACTTGAACCTGTTGATGAAATGAAATTCACATACAAGCCATTGTATGATCAGTTCAAGTATGGCCACTCCCATGATATTAGGCACACTTCACATGCTCAAAGTTTTCACATAACACACACCAAAAGGCATGTGACACAACCTAGGAAATATCATGAAACTCACATTAAAAATTATCATGCTGTTCCTCCTATTGCTTACAATGTTAAACCCAAGTTCAATCAGAACTTGAGAAAATCTAACAAGAAAGGACCCAAGAAAATGTGGGTACCTAAGGATAAGATTATTCCTATTGCAGATATCCTTGACTGCAAAAAGGACAAAGCACAACATGTCATGGTACCTGGACTCTGGATGCTCACGACACATGACAGGAAGAAGGTCTATGTTCCAAGACCTGGTGCTTAAGTCTGGAGGAGAAGTCAAGTTTGGAGGAGATCAGCAGGGCAAGATAATTGGCTCTGGAACTATAAAGTCTGGTAACTCTCCTTCCATTTCTAATGTACTTCTTGTAGAAGGATTAACACATAACCTCTTATCTATCAGTCAATTGAGTGACAATGGTTATGATATAATCTTTAATCAAGAGTCTTGCAAGGCTGTAAATCAGAAGGATGGCTCAATCCTATTTACAGGCAAGAGGAAGAACAACATTTATAAGACAGATCTGCAAGATCTTATGAGTCAGAAGGTGACTTGTCTTATGTCTGTTTCTGAAGAGCAGTGGGTCTGGCACAGAAGATTAGGTCATGCTAGTTTGAGAAAGATTTCTCAGATTAACAAACTGAATCTGGTCAGAGGACTCCCTAATCTGAAATTCAAATCAGATGCTCTTTGTGAAGCATGTCAGAAGGGCAAGTTCTCCAAACCTGCATTCAAGTCCAAGAATGTTGTTTCTACCTCAAGGCCATTAGAACTCTTGCACATTGATCTGTTTGGCCCAGTCAAAACAGCATCTGTCAGAGGGAAGAAATATGGATTAGTCATCGTAGATGATTATAGCCGCTGGACGTGGGTAAAATTCTTGAAACACAAGGATGAGACTCATTCAGTGTTCTTTGATTTCTGCATTCAGATTCAATCTGAAAAAGAGTGCAAAATCATAAAGGTTAGAAGTGATCATGGTGGTGAATTTGAGAACAGATCCTTTGAAGAATTCTTCAAAGAAAATGGTATTGCCCATGATTTCTCTTGTCCTAGAACTCCACAGCAAAATGGAGTTGTAGAACGAAAGAATAGGACTCTGCAAGAAATGGCCAGAACCATGATCAATGAAACCAATATGGCTAAGCATTTCTGGGCAGAAGCAATAAACACTGCATGCTATATTCAGAATAGAATCTCTATCAGACCTATTCTAAATAAGACTCCTTATGAATTGTGGAAGAATAAAAAGCCCAACATTTCATATTTCCATCCGTTTGGATGTGTATGCTTTATTCTGAACACTAAAGATCATCTTGGTAAGTTTGATTCCAAAGCACAAAAATGTTTCCTTCTTGGATATTCTGAACGCTCAAAAGGCTACAGAGTATACAATACTGAAACATTGATTGTGGAAGAATCAATCAATATCAGGTTTGATGATAAGCTTGGTTCTGAAAAACCAAAGCAGTTTGATAATTTTGCAGATTGTGATATTGATATATCAGAAGTTGTTGAGCCAAGAAGCAATGCATCAGAAGCAGAGCTTCTCAGAAGCAAAGAATCTGAAGATCAAGTATCAGCTTCTCTGGAGGATCTAAGCATTTCTGAAGAACCATCTGTCAGAAGATCATCCAGACTCATCTCTGGTCATTCAGAAGATGTCATTCTTGGAAAGAAGGATGATCCAATCAGAACAAGAGCATTCCTTAAGAACAATGCAGATTGTCAATTAGGTCTTGTATCTTTGATCGAGCCAACTTCTGTTGATCATGCTCTAGAAGATCCAGACTGGATAATTGCTATGCAAGAAGAACTGAATCAGTTTACAAGGAATGATGTTTGGGATCTTGTTCCTAGACCAGATGGATTCAATATAATCGGTACAAAATGGGTCTTCAGAAACAAGCTCAGTGAGAAAGGTGAAGTGGTAAGGAACAAAGCCAGACTGGTGGCTCAGGGTTATAGTCAGCAAGAAGGGATTGACTATACAGAAACCTTTGCACCAGTGGCCAGGTTAGAATCTATTCGTCTATTAATTTCATTTGCCACTCAACATAACATCACTCTCTATCAGATGGATGTTAAGAGTGCCTTCTTAAATGGTTATATAGATGAAGAAGTTTATGTCCATCAACCTCCTGGTTTTGAAGACTCTCTGTCTCCTAATCATGTTTTTAAACTAAAGAAATCATTGTATGGATTGAAACAGGCTCCCAGAGCTTGGTATGAATGCTTAAGTTCTTTCCTTCTGGATAATGGTTTCACTAGAGGAAAAGTGGACACTACTCTCTTTTGTAAAACCTTTAAAAGGGATATTTTAATTTGTCAAATATATGTAGATGATATTATTTTTGGAACATCTAATGCTACACTTGGAAAGGAGTTTGCTGAGTCTATGCAGGCTGAGTTTGAAATGAGCATGATGGGAGAACTCAAGTATTTCCTTGGAATACAAATAAATCAAACATCAGAAGGAACGTATGTTCACCAAACCAAGTATGTGAAGGAACTTCTGAAGAAGTTTAATCTTCTAGACTGCAAAGAAGCCAAAACTCCTATGCATCCAACATGCATCCTAGGTAAGGATGAGGTAAGTAAGAAGGTAGATCATAAGTTATACAGAGGTATGATTGGATCTCTTCTATATCTGACTGCTTCTAGACCTGACATTCTGTTCAGTGTTTGTTTGTGTGCTAGATTCCAATCAGATCCTAGAGAATCTCATTTAACTGCTGTTAAGAGAATTCTAAGGTATCTGAAAGGTACTACTAATGTTGGCTTAGTTTACAGAAAATCTAAAGAATACAACTTAGTAGGATTCTGCGATGCTGACTATGCTGGAGACAGAATTGAAAGAAAGAGTACTTCAGGAAGTTGCCAATTTCTTGGAAGTCATTTGATCTCCTGGTATAGCAAGAAGCAAGCAACTATTGCTCTATCAACAACAGAAGCAGAATATGTCGCTGCTGCTGGTTGTAGTACACAGATGCTCTGGATGAAGAGTCAGTTAGAAGATTATCAGATATATGAGAGTAACATTCCTATATTCTGTGATAATACTTCTGCTATATGTTTATCTAAGAATCCTATTCTTCATTCAAAAGCTAAACATATTGAGATTAAACATCATTTCATAAGGGACTATGTTCAGAAGGGTGTTATATCTTTAAACTTTGTTGATACAGACCATCAATGGGCTGATATCTTTACAAAACCCCTGGCTGAAGATAGGTTTAAGTTCATTCTGAAGAACATCAGTATGGATTTATGCCCAGAATGAGAAGATGAGAAGTTCTTATGTATGAGTATCTTCTGAAATGAAAATGGACTATTCTTTATATCAGAAGTTCTGATTGAAATCTTTTAGAAATTATGATTCGGTTATTACTAACGTTTCATTGTCTAAGTTGATTCAGAACCTCTTTTAAAGCAAAACAGCTGTAACGTTTTATCTCGGGACGGTAAACCTGTCGTTACTATTCATGGATAAGCGTGCGTGCAGTTGAAGGGACGCCGACCATAGGTAACTGTGCTAGTCACCTCATTTGTCTTTATTATCTCTCCTCATGTCACGTAACATTAAATGCTATTCATCATTCGTTTCATTTTATTTTTTTTAAATTCTCTTCAAACGCTTCTCTTTCCCTCTTATATTTTCTCTCTACACTTTGTCCTTGTTTTACTTCCCTATCCTTTTGCATTCATATCAAACCATAGCTGTTCATTATCTGCAAATCCATCATGAGCTCTTCATCAAGCCCAGGAAATCATGAAAATGATCAAAACAACAAGAGAAAAGCTGTTGAAACATCTCCTTCCAAACCCAAAAAGATAAAAATCACCTATGACCCTCTCAAGGTGAATCCATTCGAAGCAATGTTATCTGGAAACTATTCTAGACGTGTGTTTCAACCCCCTGGTGAAAGCCCTCCATCATCTCCATCTTCTTCCTCATCTTGTTTCCTTCTAGACTCAACTTCCTCTTCATCTAACCTTTCCTCTCCCTCAACCCATTCCAAAGAAATCTCCTCATCTTCACCTGCTGAGAATGTTGTCTCTGATAAAGATTGTGGAAGATCTGCATCAGAACCAAGTCTCCCTGACCCCTCGCCTGGAAGCCCAAGAAGCAGTCAATGAGGCGTTTCACTCCTTCATGGCATGCTGACACAGACTTTGTCTTAGCTAGGGTCTTAGGCTTTGGTCTTTGTAGTTTTCTTTTCCTTGTTGCATCTGCTTGTTAAACATCTTCATGTAATATCTTTTGATTATCAATGAAAAGTTTCTTTGTTTTTTTTTACATTCCAGTGTTTTTATTTGTCGTTTTACTCATCTGAATCTTTTGAAATTTTCTTTTTGATGATATGACAAAAAGGGGGAGAAGATAAATGATAAATGATTTGATTAATCTATCAGTTGCTGGGTAAAGCTCCCATACATTCACTAACAAGAACTGCAAGTTCTATATGGTTTAAGTGTTTTGCAGGTATAAAGAAGTAAAGAGAATCTTCAAAGCAAACACAAGAAGCAAAACCATGGAAACTGAAGCAAGCTGAGTGCTATCAAGCTTCAGAAATCAGAAGCACTGAAAATAGAATTTAATCCATATCTGTCTATTTGCTTTGACAAAATTCTATTTGCTCTGATACATTGTTTTAGCCTATATGGCTCTGATACATATCAGTTGTTCGAATATATACTTTATATTCTGACTCGTTCATGCTGACTTTTGTCGTTTAGTTTTTGTTCTGTAACATTTCAGGATGTAGAGATGCTCTGATGATGCTCTGGTACATTCAACAATGTTCTGATACAAATCTAGCATGAAGTGATGTTGGTAGAAATTCAAAGCTCTGAAGCTATCCGAGGGAAGCAGAAATTCAAAGAAAGAAGATTCAAAGCTGTGAATGTTCAGAAGATCAAAGAAATTCAAGTTCTGAAGCTGTCCTAGATGGAAGCAGGAATCAGAAGCTGTGAGTGTTCTAGGGATCTAAAGAAATTCTAGTTCTGAAGCTGTCCAATGGAAGCAGAAGTCAGAAGCTATGAATTCTCTAAAGACAGAAGCTTATATGATCGTCTCTACCGAAATAATCAGGGAAGTCTTTTATTAAAGCTCTTCGAGTATTTATTTCAGGGGGAGATTATTTATCTCAGGGGGAGATTGTTAATCTCAGGGGGAGACATATTCATATGCTTATGATATAGCTGTGTAATTTGTCTTTTGCCGTCTGTTCTTTCTGATCGCAAATTCATATCATTTATATATGTTTTTGTCATCATCAAAAAGGGGGAAATTGTTAGAACAAGATTTGTTCTGATCAATTATCTTAGTTTTGATGATAACAATAATATGAATTTTGCTTAAGATAATATGGTACTCTAATCCAATGCAATTTCCCTTTCAGGAAATATATAAAGAGTAAGCATAATTCAGCGCTCAGAAGCTTTGTCTCAAAGGGTTCAGCATGCAACATCAGAACATGGTCTGGCAAGACATCAGAAGATGGTCGAAGCAGAATCAGAACATGGGTCTATGGAAGCATCAGAAGAACAAGAGAACAGAAGCACTGAAGTTCTGATGGTATCACGCTCAGAAGCACTTCAAGGTCAGAAGATCAGAAGATGCTATGCACCAAGCTGTTTGACTCTGATGATATTCAAACGTTGTATTCACAAACATCAGATCAGAAGGAAGTACAAGTGGCAAGCTACGCTGACTGACAAAAGGAACGTTAAAAGCTACTAAAGGCTACGTCAGTAGACACAGCGTGAACAAGGCTCGAGGTAGTTGACAAAAGCGTATAACATTAAATGCGATGCTGTACGGAACACGCAAAGCATTAAATGCACTCAACGGTCATCTTCTCCAACGCCTATAAATATGAAGTTCTGATGTGAAGCAAGGTTAACGATCCTGAACAAAACAACGCCTATTAACTTGTTGAAACTCTGTTCAAATTCAAAGCTCAGAATCTTCATCTTCATCAAAGCTCACTACATTGCTGTTGTAATATATTAGTGAGATTAAGCTTAAACGTTAAGAGAAATATCACAGTTTGTGATTATCGCTTTTAAGAAGCAATTGTAATACTCTTAGAATTGATTACATTAAGTTGTAAGGAACTAGAGTGATCGTGTGGATCAGAATACTCTAGGAAGTCTTAGAAGTTATCTAAGCAGGTTGTAACTAGAGTGATCGTGTGGATCAGTATACTCTAGAAAAGTCTTAGAGGGTATCTAAGCAGTTGTTCCTGGAGTGATCAGTGTGTGATCAGAAGACTCTGGAAGACTTAGTTGCTGACTAAGTGGAAAACCATTGTAATCCGTGCGATTAGTGGATTAAATCCTCAGTTGAGGTAAATCATCTCTGCGGGGGTGGACTGGAGTAGTTTAGTTAACAACGAACCAAGATAAAAATAACTGTGCAATTTATTTTTATCTGTCAAGTTTTTAAAGCTACACTTATTCAAACCCCCCCTTTCTAAGTGTTTTTCTATCCTTCAAGAGTGATTTTGAGTGTTTCAGGGAAATCCCTAAAGCAAGGGAAACTCAAGTTACTCTTTGGTTTGTGTCTTTTAACGTTGGGAACTTACGCCTGAATGGGACCCTTAAGCAAGGGAGATCCAAGCACATGAACATTCCCTTAAGCAAGGGACGTTCAAGCTTCCATTCCCTTTTTAAGAATTTTCACTTTTTTATTAATGTTTTTTAGGTGTTTTCTTTGTATTTTTTATGGGGATTTTAATCAAGCATTTATTAGATGTTTTAATGTTGTAAAATAAAAGAAAATGAGAAAAGGGGAGACTAGCCTAATCTCTAAACCTAGAGTTATTGTTGTTACCTAAAGTCTAAACTAAAATCTAGAGGAGATTAACTAAAAAAGGAGTTGTTTTAACAATTAAGGGCATTTTTGGTATTTCAGAAAATATGCAAATATTCACAAAAAGAGAGAGTTAAAATCTAAACTAAAGAGGAAAATATTCACAAGCAATTTTTATTCATGTTAGAAACCACTTTTGAATTAACAAAAAAACTATCTATTTTTTTTAAAGGTTTTTTATGTGAAAAATTATCAATTAAAGGGACCAAGATTAATTCCTAAAAATGATCTAAAAGTCTAACAAGTTTTATTGATTTTATTGTTTTTATCACTAAGAAAAATAAGAGAAAACTATGTTAAAAACTAATAAGGAAAATAAGGGCCTAGAGGGGGTAAAAATCTAGCAATGGGGTGTAAAGTCCAGAAATTGCCCAAGCCTAGTAGAAGGAAGCCCAAAGGCGTTTTGTTTTGTTCACAAAAGGGGTGTATGGGCCAAAGTGGGGTGCGGCCAGCAACAATGGCGCTCCGGCCCGAGGATGATTTTTTTAGAGTTTTTGTTCAACCAACCAAAAAACGCATGGGCCAGAGTGGGTGTGGATAGCGCTTCGTGTATAGGCCCAGGAGGTTGTGAATTAACCCCTCATGATTCTAAACTTTATTCAGATTTTAATAAAAAATAAAATTGAATTATAACAAAATTAAAAAGGAAGAAAAAAAAAGGGTTAGGTGACGATTCAACTTCAAAATTAACCTATCTCTATCCCACTCTCAAATTCCCCTCGCCGGAGCGATTTCCGGTGGAATGCCACCGCCACCGCCGTTGCCATCTCCTTCAACCGACGCCACCTAAACACAAACCTAACCTAAAATCACGCCGTGAACTTAATTCCTTCACCAGATTGCACTGAAACTCCTTCATTTGACCGGATCGAGGAATTCAATTGTCAAGCCCTAAGTTCTAGTTATCCCGGATTCAAGCAAAATTAGCAACGACTCAAACAGAATATCACTTATGAACATCAGAGCAAGCTATAACATGCACAATTGAACGAGGAAGACGCGTAAAAGAACCTGATCGGAGTTTTTGATATTCCGGCGCGGCGGTGAAGATGAATCTTCCGGTGAACTCGAGCTGGTGAGTATCTCTTGTTCCTTCTCTTCTCCGTTTCGCCTTGCTCTTCCTCTTCTTGTTTTTCTTCTCGAATTCTTATGCTATTCTTCTTCTTTCTGGCAATTTTCTCTGTGTGTGAATCGTTATTGTTGCGGTGAGATGAGTGTTGAGGCTTATGCTCAATTGAATGGATCTTCAAAGGTTGAAGATCCTTCAATGGTGGATTGAGCTTGTAGTGATGTTTGGGAGATACAAAGAGAGTGGTGCAGATTGAGAGAATCGTTCAGAGAGAGTGACTGAGAGATGAGAGATGAAGAGTGATAGGTTGAAGATTGTGGTGTGTGAAATGGCGTGTGAAGGTTGATGATGATGAAGAAGAATGAGCCTGTGAAATGGTGTAGGGTTTGAATTATGGAGGTAAGAGGAGTTTATATAGGTTGAGATGGGAAGTTCTGAGCCACTAGACTGAAGTCAGTTAGTTAGAGGATTAAGGGTGGTGATTGAATCGGTTAGAAGTTAGTTTTAATTCTGTTTTGGTTGTTAGGAAAGTTAGTTAGTAGTTTGGTTATTTGCTGAGCTGGCTTGGTTAGTCGAGTCTGTTAGTTACTAGGTTTAGTAGTAGAGGTTTGAATTTCTGTTATGAAGATTTAGGTTAGTTATGAATTAGTTATAGAGCTGTTAGGACAGTTAAAAGGGTTCGGGGTTGGATTCAGTTAGGGAATTAGGCGGTTAGGAGTTGGCTGCGAGGGTGGGAAAAATTAAATGGAACTGGTTTATTTTCTTTACAATGCAGTAGGTTGGTATAGGTTCAAAGTAAGTTTGGACTAGTTTTGAAATTGATAGGAAATATGGGGCTGACTTATGTATGTTTGTATAGTCATGGATTTTCTGTCTTGATGCAGGTGGTTAGCATATGGTTTGTGGTTTGAACTGATGCCTTAGGTATATTGTGTGGATGATATGTTTGTTGATGAACATTGCTGGGCTGAATTGAATATGATGCAGCATTTTATTTTCTTTACTTGATGAGGGCTGTTTGGTAAGTGAATTAATGTGGTCATTTGAATGTATGGATTTTGGTCTTGGTCCTGAATGTATTGTATTTGAGATATTGAACTGCAGCCTAGGAAATTTTGAATTAACATGTATGAATGTAGTAGACTGTCATGAAGTTTGTTTTGCTTTCTTTTCTTGAATATGCAGGGTGGCTTAGCAAGTTCACATAAAGCCTGTTAGAAGTTGTTTACAATGCTACTGAGTGTGAATGTATGTGCTTGAGATGATGTAAACTGAATTGTGTTAAGTGCAGGGCTGATATGTGAAGTGAGTTTCGGTGGGCGCTACTGATTTCGAACAAACTGCACGGTGATGAATAATGCTGTTGGTTTGTGAAATGGTTTTATAACTGTTAGTAGGTTTATGTCTTGAACCAGTTCTTTGTATATTCTGAACTGACTTTCTATTGCAGAGTCATCTTCTTTGGTTTTGTGTAGCAGCATGGACTGCGATTGGCTGGCGTTTTTCGGTGGGCAGATAGGCACAAGTCTGGTGGGCTGGCATATTGCTCTTCAAGGTGACACCGGTCGTCCCGATAAACTGGGAGCTTTATCCGACACTGTTCTGTGCAGCAAGGCTTTTTGTATGAAGAAGTTCTTTTTCTTGAATGAATAATAATGTAATAGTCTGAATTTTTTGTATGAATTTTGTGATGTAGATTGAACTTTTTGTGATGAACATGATATCATGATTGGTTGGAAAACTCTGGGACTTTCACCTTTTGAATGTAACTTGATATGAACAGGAATGAACTTTGGTGACATAACTTGAACAATGCTTGGACGTGTTTGGACCTTTTAATTCCATGCTTCAATTTTCCATATTGCTTGACCCTTGTTTATTCTTCTCATGCTTGATCCAAAATCATGACTTAATAGGCGTTATATGACTTTGGTTAGCAAAAGTCAATCTCCCGAGTTGACCTTGGCCAAAGTTAAAGAAATTGATCACTGCATCCTTTAGTCAAACTTGTACCACTTCATAAGCATAACATGACTGACCCAACCTTAATTTCCATGTTCTTGATGAAAAGATAGTCTAATAAGTTATGGAGAATCTTAACACTAATACAAGTCAACATCAATTTAAACATCCTCAAGCATATGAATAGAACCCTAATGTCAATGACTTGTAATTCTACTAATGAGCGATATCCTTTGAATCATCACCAGAAATATAGGGAAATAAAACCCTCAATCATTGAATTTGATGAATTTTGATGAAGAATAACTATGAAGCTTGATGAGGAGGAAATCCACAATATCCATGAACCATAACCTTAATTCTATAATGCAATCACAGAAAAACCAGTTGAAACAAATCTATCTGCAGTAGGAGCCTCACACCAATAAAATCCTAATTCACTAAAAGACCTCTGATCCCATGTCTCAAATTATCGGTTAGTGATTCATGAAGGTGTTAAATGACCTAATGGAGAGATGTACATGAATGCAAAGCCTAAGCCAGATAAAATTGAAAGGGTAGGACAAATTTGGGGTATGACAGCTGCCCCTATTTAATCGTCTTAAACCTGAAGGTGAGATTGGCGCTAGCCTTTCGAACATTCGAGGTAGAAGAAGATTAAATACCAAGACCAGAAATTTGTCCTGAAAAGACGGTGCAAGTGTTATCCTTATTTTTTGTTTTTGATATCTGCTGGGGAAAGAGAAATTTTTGTTTTTATGATGGAGGGATTTATGGTAAGCAATAGCTGGATGGTGATAGCTTGTAACGTTGCCAAGGTGCCAATACAAGGTTCTCAAAGGAGTTGGTTGTTACGTGTGAAACTGTGGTTGGAAAATACGGGTTTGATGGAAAGGTAGGACCTACGATCCGTGACTCGAAACTAGGGTAAAGTCAACGGACCTACGACCCACAAGAATTGAAAAAGATGAAAATAAGGTCAACGGACCTACGATCCACAAGAAATGAAAAAGATGAGGATAAGGTCAACGGACCTACGATCCACAAGAACGAAAAAGATGGGGATAAGGTCAACGGACCTACGATCCACAAGAATTGAAAAAGATGGGGATAAGGTCAACAGACCTACGATCCACAAGAAATGAAAAAGATGAGCATAAGGTCAACGGACCTACGATCCACAAGAATTGAAAGAAAGGATAAACATCAACACTGGGGTTGGAGGACATCAACGCTGAGGTTGGAGCATATCAACACTGAGGTTGAGGGACATCAACACTGAGGTTGTGAAAGGAAAGGCGTCGACACTGAGGTCGAGGACATCAACACTGAGGTTGGGCAAGAAAAGATAAACATCAACACTGAGGTTGTGAATGACGATTGGCATCGACGCGGAGGTCGGTGAAGGAGTGATAGGCATCAACACTGAGGTTGGACAAGAAAAGGATAGACATCAACACTGAGGTTGGAAAAGAAAGGTATCGAGACTGAGGTCAAGGGAAGAAAGAATTAATATCAACACTGAGGTTGGGGATTGGGAATTAGTTTTGAAATGGTTTGCCAGGACGGAAGGCAAAGGATACACAACACGGGGGTTGGATCTAAAAAGTTTTCCCGTACGAGGGAAGAGGACCACGAAGACTAGTGACGACTAGACTCGATCAAAAGACATAATCACGAAGATGTTGATGCTTGCGAAGCATAAGAATTACATTAATCCCTCAGGCCAAAGGCGGGGTGTAACTCTTCAAGAGTGGCAATCGTTCGAATTACCACACACCAAGTATGGTTATTCAAACGATTGAAAAATGAGATGGGTTGAATGCCCACCCTCATTCGCACTCTAATTTGCACGCAACACACGGGAAATAACCACAACAAGACTAGTGACGACTAGACTTGACAAGAAGATAGAAGTAACCACTGGGAATTACGGAGATATTGATGCTTGCGAAGCATAAGAATTACATCGGTCCCTCAGGCCAAAGGCGGGGTGTAACTCTTCAAGAGCGGCAATCGTTCGAATTGCCACACACTAAGTATGATTATTCAAACGATTGAAAAATGAGATGGGTTGAATGCCCACCCTCATTCACGCTATAATCTGCATGCAGCATACGGGAAATAACCTCGGAGACAACGATTCTGACGAAGAAAGACATTGCATCCAATCCTCGTTGGAGGGAGAAAATGAGACTTCTTTTGGGGATTAAGGATACCATGTATCGGCACCGTGGCATAAGGAGATTTGTAATGTAGTAGCAGATACCAATCGGAGTTTGTAGGGTCATTTTTTTATGTGGGGAAGTATCGTCGGCTTGATTGAGTACTGATTTGTATTATCTGGCTTATGCTTTGTATGCATGTTTGAATTTTTCTATGGCGTAATGTTCCGTTTTGATGGATATGCTACGCTTTTGAGGATGCAATGTTATATGCAGTGAAAACTATATGCAGGATGCCAAATAAAGGCATTAGTGAGGTAAACACCAGGGAGAATCCCCTTAGTGTTAAGGATTCTGTAGAGATGCCAATAGATACTGGACTTTGATTTGTAAGATGCACCTTTCTTTGACTTGAAGAATGATTCCTGACTTCTCACCATGTGCCACTGCTTGGAGGATTTTCAGCTTGAGGAGATTCCCTCGATTCACCATGTAGGAGATGAGAAATCCAAGTAACGAGCCTTGGTTAGGGAAGTAGGACAACTCCTAGGAGAAATAAACTCCTATGCTTGAGGAATGGAACAAACTCTCGGGAGAAATAAACTCCATGCTTGGGGAGAGACCAAGGTTCCAGGAGAAATAAACTCCTATGATTAGGGAGAGGACAATAAAACTCAGAAGATCGTGCCCCAAGTTTCATGACCCATGAAGGAAATTGCCCGTATGGATCCTTGTAGAGATTTGTCAAATCTCGACGTAACTGCCCCAGATTGGTTGAATATGAGAGATTCCTCGACATGATCGCCCCAGATTGATCAAAGTTTGAGAGGTCAAACCTCGATTCAATTGCCCCTGATTAGGTACATCTTACTAGAATCCTCAAGCTTTCTTTGTTTTGAAGTCAAACAAACATGGAAACAACTTTACCACGCTCAACGGAGTCTTCAAACTCTTCCCCACAGAGTAATCAAAGGACGCATCAACTATTCATGCCCAACAGAGTTTTTAGAGAACCTTCCCCTTGATGGTGAACATTTGGAATGATTAGCTTTTACTCCTCGGAGTTCTCAAGTCTCTTGTACTTTGACATGATCAAGTTACTCACTGATTCTCATCCTTGAAAACTTCCTTGATGTTAAGCACATATTTCGCATGCAAAAGAATGTTAATTCTAAGAATGATAATTCTAATGCAAAGCCTATGTTAGTCTTGAAGTTGTAAAACTTTTTTTGTTGAATGAGGTTGCGACCTCTTGTGACCGAATCACTAGTTGACACAACCTCGATTTTTTTGCATATGGAAGATGAAGCAAACGTACGATACCAACATGGATATGAGTCACGCTTAATTGGGAGTCAGTTAAACGTTATCTCATCAGAGTGCGCTTTCAAAATAAACCCTACTTCAATTAGGACTTTTAAGGGTTGTAACTTGGCCAGGTTCACGGTTTTGGAAACAAAGGATTTTTTAGGCTCAAAATTATTTGGTGCCCACCCCCTTCGTGATGTTCTCCATTCCTAGGTTCAATTAACTCGACACGAGTGTTCATCCCTCACAAGGAATTTGAAATGGTTGAGGAATCAATGAGGTTCTTTGGACATGGCGGTCGCTCACCTTTTATTCTTCTGATTCATTGTCACACGACTTTGTTCTTGCTTGGAAATTTCATCATCTTTTTTCTTTTGCCATTTTCTTTTCATCCTTTTTTATTTTCATTATTTTTTCGCCATTTTTTTTTGCTCTTTTGTTTTGAACAAGTCGTGTGACCTCGCATAGTCTTGGATTTGTTGGAGGTGATTGCGACTGCCTCACTCCTTTGATTTGATGAAGGATTACCATTGTGGTATCGTCATCTCTTGATCTCTTGATGGAATAAGGATAATCATTGCGGTTTTGACATTCCTCAACCTTTTGAAGGATAACCATTGTTGTATCCTTAGATGCACACCCTTTTGGTGAGTTTTGAAAGCTCGATCAAGTTAAATGAACACTACCCTTCCCCAAGGTCAAAATAAGGGTTGTAATGATTTAGAAAAGAACTCCTACTTCAAGGCTCAAAGGGTTTGACGAGGGTCTATCTCCCTTATATCTCCGGTGTTTGGGGATTTGAAATAATGCCTGTACATCCTCAGTAGGGTTTTATTCAAAAGTACACAATTGGAGATTTTTCATTTTTATTCTTCATCATTCTCCCTCAGCTTTTTGCATAAGCAAGCAATTAGTAAAGTTGGTATCGTAATGCCAAAAACATCTTATGAGTGAAAACGAATGGATTTCTTCAAGACAAACATAAACAATGTATTATGATTTTCATTCAGAAATTAACAAGTTTTTACATGCTAGCAATGCTTAAACAAACAATGAAATGTTACAAATGAGAATGCAATAAAGAAACTAAATGAATGCCATTGTTGAGGAGACTTGACTCCGTCTGGACTTCTTGATCTTGAATACTTTTTGCAGTTCTTTCCAAACACTTCAGATTACTTCAAAAGAGAGCTCCAACGAAGTCACCCAAGAGTTGTAGATTTTTGCCTTACTTCGGGGATTCGAGCAATGCGAGTGATGCAATGCTCAAGATAAGAGTACGTCTTGCTTATCCCTCGTGCGGGAGCCCCAAGCATAGATATTGGAATAGTAATCACCATCATGAATGGGAAAAAATCTTGTATGGTCATCAAACTCAAGAGAGCTTTTGAGGTGAAGAAGACCCAATACTCGAATCTTAACCAATTGGAATTCCAACAAGCAGGGAAACGAATGGGCACAAGGCAAATAGAATCACATCCACTTGTTTCTCATATTCTTCTTGTCTCTGTTAACTAACAAGGCCACTGAGAAGGAGATCCTGAGAAAAGGCAACTGATATATGAAGTAGAACCTTGAGAATGAGAAGCATTGTGTAGAACATTTTTGATTACCACTTGAAAGAAGATTCTGACGAAATCACCTAGGAATTTGTAACGCTTTTAGGGATTCGAGCAATGCAAATGATGCAATGCTCAAGATAAGAGTACGTCTTGCTTATCCCTCGATCGGGAGCCCCAAGCAACTTCCACACATGTATAAGAGATGATTACCAATTTAGCTTCAATATCCATCATTAGGAGTGAGAGTGGATGATCCTTGCATTTCTTGATATCAGGAATTAGGCACAAACCAACAACATCTGAATCAGTGGAGTCACGACTTTTTTATGGATTTCAATCTTTTCTCCAAGAGGTGAAACCTTTTGTCAAATTCAATACTTGGAAACTTGAAGACTTCAATGATGTGAATTCTCCTCACCAAGAATAGGAATCTCAACATCATTTCAAACATTCTGATACATAAGACCTTCTCATAGGCCTCTGAGGAACATGTCTCAATTCTTCTTGTAAAAGAGAAAACGCTTGAATAACCTCCATACATTGATTCATGTCAGTCTCCATTTCTGTTCTCATCTCATTTAAAACCCACAGAGTTGTTCCAATATCAACATTTGAGCATGTAATAGTGAGAAGTCAATTGTGTTGCTGAAATCAGAATTTGAGTAGAAAAGGCCCCCACAAGTTGCTGATAGAACCATGAAATGCATGATAGGATGAATGCATGTTTCATTTCCAAGGGATCCTAAGTCCTTTCACACTTTTTGTTCTCTTTTGGAATCGAAGCCTTTTTTATATGGAGTACCTTTTCTTTTCTTTTTTTTTTCTATTTTTTCTATTTTTTATCTTTTTTTTTCTCTTTTTTTTTGACATAGACTTTAGGACCCCCCACAAACGAAGTGGATAAAGCAATGATGTTATGCAATGCAAAAGCATGGGATCAAGGTCCATATAATCTTAGTAACCACCGCACAACCCTCTGGATAACTGATGTGAAACCTCTGTACAGACCAAATGTCACAGGATCAAAGGTTCGACGTCCTTTCGAATACCAGAATGCCAAGCACCATGAGAACAGACCAAATAAAGGTCCGACCTCAAATATGAAGAGCCAAAGGTATGTAGGAGTCAAGGTTTCCTGTCCCACCCCAATCTCACGGGTATGTAGTCTAGACACGGACAAGTGGTCCCTAATGGTCACTAGGGTCTACAGTTCCCATGGGGTACAAAGTGTTTGAGGCAACAAGCGTGCCAGACACAGTGTTCCATGAAAGAACCTCGCCCAGTTGTGGTACCCCATGTCAAGCTCGATCGTAGCAAGAGCCACGGGAGTCAACATGAGCATCCACGCTAATCCTATGTGTCACTGGCCTGGGTAGTGGGCCTTTTACCTCACAAAAACCCCCCACCTGCAAAAAAAAGCAGAAAAATATGTGGCCCCCACGGGGACCCATAATATAGTCCAGATGCATGATGTGCAAGCAGAAATAACCATGATATGCAAGCAGAAAATAAACATGCAAACATATATACAAGATATAGACATAAAAAACAAATAAATAAACACCCAATAAAATAAAACGAACAAAGGCTAGGATCGACTCGCTAAGAATGGACCAGCACAGGTCTATCAACATCCCCAGCAGAGTCGCCAGCTGTCGCACGCTCGCGAAAAATGAACAGAGTCGCCACCAATATATTTATCCCATAAGGGAAAGGAATATCAGAAAACCTAACAAAGGAAGGAACAGGGTCTTGCGACCAGAGAATCTAGGTACGGGAGTCGGTTACGCGAGGGGAAGGTATTAGCACCCCTCACGCCCATCGTACTCGATGGTATCCACCTATGTTTGTTTCTATCTAAAGGGTGTGTACTATGTCTATGTCTATATATGAATGAATGCAAAAGAAGTACGGGGAAAAGAAGGAAATATTTACAAATGTGCTCGTTCAAGCCCCGCGACTTGATGCCTACGTATCCTTTTCAGGAATCAGAGCGCCGTAGTTCGGCTCAAGATTTTCTATTTGTTTTTGTGTTTTTTAGTTGGGCGGAGTTAACGCTCGCGCTCTTGCATAAGGGATCGACCTAGGATGCAATAGAGCGGAGATAACAATGCCCTTAAGAAATGAGAGAAGAGAGTGATTTTGAGTGTTTCAGGGAAATCCCTAAAGCAAGGGAAACTCGAGTTACTCTTTGGTTTGTGTCTTTTAACGTTGGGAACTTACGCCTGAATGGGACCCTTAAGCAAGGGAGATCCAAGCACTCGAACATTCCCTTAAGCAAGGGACGTTCAAGCTTCCATTCCCTTTTTAAGAATTTTCACTTTTTTATTAATGTTTTTTAGGTGTTTTCTTTGTATTTTTTATGGGGATTTTAATCAAGCATTTATTAGATGTTTTAATGTTGTAAAAGAAAAGAAAATGAGAAAAGGGGAGACTAGCCTAATCTCTAAACCTAGAGTTATTGTTGTTACCTAAAGTCTAAACTAAAATCTAGAGGAGATTAACTAAAAAAGGAGTTGTTTTAACAACTAAGGGCATTTTTGGTATTTCACAAAATATGCAAATATTCACAAAAAGAGAGAGTTAAAATCTAAACTAAAGAGGAAGATATTCACAAGCAATTTTTATTCATGTTAGAAACCACTTTTGAATTAACAAAAAAATTATCTATTTTTTTTTATAGGTTTTTTATGTGAAAAATTATCAATTAAAGGGACCAAGATTAATTCCTAAAAATGATCTAAAAGTCTAACAATGTTTTATTGATTTTATTGTTTTTATCACTAAGAAAAATAAGAGAAAACTATGTTAAAAACTAATAAGGAAAATAAGGGCCCAGAGGGGGTAAAAATCTAGCAATGGGGTGTAAAGTCCAGAAATTGCCCAGGCCTAGCAGAAGGAAGCCCAAAGGCGTTTTGTTTTGTTCACAAAAGGGGTGTATGGGCCAAAGTGGGGTGCGGCCAGCAACAATGGCGCTCCGGCCCGAGGATGATTTTTTTAGAGTTTTTGTTCAACCAACCAAAAAACGCATGGGCCAGAGTGGGGTGTGGATAGCGCTTCGTGTATAGGCCCAGGAGGTTGTGAATTAATCCCTCATGATTCTAAACTTTATTCAGATTTTAATAAAAAATAAAATTGAATTATAACAAAATTAAAAAGGAAGAAAAAAAAGGGTTAGGTGACGATTCAACTTCAAAATTAACCTATCTCTATCCCACTCTCAAATTCCCCTCGCCGGAGCGATTTCCGGTGGAATGCCACCGCCACCGCCGTTGCCATCTCCTTCAACTGACGCCACCTAAACACAAACCTAACCTAAAATCACGCCGTGAACTTAATTCCTTCACCAGATTGCACTGAAACTCCTTCTTTTGACCGGATCGAGGAATTCAATTGTCAAGCCCTAAGTTCTAGTTATCCCGGATTCAAGCAAAATTAGCAACGACTCAAACAGAATATCACTTATGAACATCAGAGCAAGCTATAACATGCACAACTGAACGAGGAAGACGCGTAAAAGAACCTGATCGGAGTTTTTGATATTCCGGCGCGGCGGTGAAGATGAATCTTCCGGTGAACTCGAGCTGGTGAGTATCTCTTGTTCCTTCTCTTCTCCGTTTCGCCTTGCTCTTCCTCTTCTTGTTTTTCTTCTCGAATTCTTATGCTATTCTTCTTCTTTCTGGCAATTTTCTCTGTGTGTGAATCGTTATTGTTGCGGTGAGATGAGTGTTGAGGATTATGCTCAATTGAATGGATCTTCAAAGGTTGAAGATCCTTCAATGGTGGATTGAGCTTGTAGTGATGTTTGGGAGATACAAAGAGAGTGGTGCAGATTGAGAGAATCGTTCAGAGAGAGTGACAGAGAGATGAGAGATGAAGAGTGATAGGTTGAAGATTGTGGTGTGTGAAATGGCGTGTGAAGGTTGATGATGATGAAGAAGAATGAGCCTGTGAAATGGTGTAGGGTTTGAATTATGGAGGTAAGAGGAGTTTATATAGGTTGAGATGGGAAGTTCTGAGCCACTAGATTGAAGTCAGTTAGTTAGAGGATTAAGGGTGGTGATTGAATCGGTTAGAAGTTAGTTTTAATTCTGTTTTGGTTGTTAGGAAAGTTAGTTAGTAGTTTGGTTATTTGCTGAGCTGGCTTGGTTAGTCGAGTCTGTTAGTTACTAGGTTTAGTAGTAGAGGTTTGAATTTCTGTTATGAAGATTTAGGTTAGTTATGAATTAGTTATAGAGCTGTTAGGACAGTTAAAAGGGTTCGGGGTTGGATTCAGTTAGGGAATTAGGCGGTTAGGAGTTGGCTGCGAGGGTGGGAAAAATTAAATGGAACTGGTTTATTTTCTTTACAATGCAGTAGGTTGGTATAGGTTCAAAGTAAGTTTGGACTAGTTTTGAAATTGATAGGAAATATGGGGCTGACTTATGTATGTTTGTATAGTCATGGATTTTCTGTCTTGATGCAGGTGGTTAGCATATGGTTTGTGGTTTGAACTGATGCCTTAGGTATATTGTGTGGATGATATGTTTGTTGATGAACATTGCTGGGCTGAATTGAATATGATGCAGCATTTTATTTTCTTTACTTGATGAGGGCTGTTTGGTAAGTGAATTAATGTGGTCATTTGAATGTATGGATTTTGGTCTTGGTCCTGAATGTATTGTATTTGAGATATTGAACTGCAGCCTAGGAAATTTTGAATTAACATGTATGAATGTAGTAGACTGTCATGAAGTTTGTTTTGCTTTCTTTTCTTGAATATGCAGGGTGGCTTAGCAAGTTCACATAAAGCCTGTTAGAAGTTGTTTACAATGCTACTGAGTGTGAATGTATGTGCTTGAGATGATGTAAACTGAATTGTGTTAAGTGCAGGGCTGATATGTGAAGTGAGTTTCGGTGGGCGCTACTGATTTCGAACAAACTGCACGGTGATGAATAATGCTGTTGGTTTGTGAAATGGTTTTATAACTGTTAGTAGGTTTATGTCTTGAACCAGTTCTTTGTATATTCTGAACTGACTTTCTATTGCAGAGTCATCTTCTTTGGTTTTGTGTAGCAGCATGGACTGCGATTGGCTGGCGTTTTTCGGTGGGCAGATAGGCACAAGTCTGGTGGGCTGGCATATTGCTCTTCAAGGTGACACCGGTCGTCCCGATAAACTGGGAGCTTTATCCGACACTGTTCTGTGCAGCAAGGCTTTTTGTATGAAGAAGTTCTTTTTCTTGAATGAATAATAATGTAATAGTCTGAAATTTTTGTATGAATTTTGTGATGTAGATTGAACTTTTTGTGATGAACATGATATCATGATTGGTTGGAAAACTCTGGGACTTTCACCTTTTGAATGTAACTTGATATGAACAGGAATGAACTTTGGTGACATAACTTGAACAATGCTTGGACGTGTTTGGACCTTTTAATTCCATGCTTCAATTTTCCATATTGCTTGACCCTTGTTTATTCTTCTCATGCTTGATCCAAAATCATGACTTAATAGGCGTTATATGACTTTGGTTAGCAAAAGTCAATCTCCCGAGTTGACCTTGGCCAAAGTCAAAGAAATTGATCACTGCATCCTTTAGTCCAACTTGTACCACTTCATAAGCATAACATGACTGACCCAACCTTAATTTCCATGTTCTTGATGAAAAGATAGTCTAATAAGTTATGGAGAATCTTAACACTAATACAAGTCAACATCAATTTAAACATCCTCAAGCATATGAATAGAACCCTAATGTCAATGACTTGTAATTCTACTAATGAGCGATATCCTTTGAATCATCACCAGAAATATAGGGAAATAAAACCCTCAATCATTGAATTTGATGAATTTTGATGAAGAATAACTATGAAGCTTGATGAGGAGGAAATCCACAATATCCATGAACCATAACCTTAATTCTATAATGCAATCACAGAAAAACCAGTTGAAACAAATCTATCTGCAGTAGGAGCCTCACACCAATAAAATCCTAATTCACTAAAAGACCTCTGATCCCATGTCTCAAATTATCGGTTAGTGATTCATGAAGGTGTTAAATGACCTAATGGAGAGATGTACATGAATGCAAAGCCTAAGCCAGATAAAATTGAAAGGGTAGGACAAATTTGGGGTATGATAGCTGCCCCTATTTAATCGTCTTAAACCTGAAGGTGAGATTGGCGCTAGTCTTTCGAACATTCGAGGTAGAAGAAGATTAAATACCAAGACCAGAAATTTGTCCTGAAAAGACGGTGCAAGTGTTATCCTTATTTTTTGTTTTTGATATCTGCTGGGGAAAGAGAAATTTTTGTTTTTATGATGGAGGGATTTATGGTAAGCAATAGTTGGATGGTGATAGCTTGTAACGTAGCCAAGGTGCCAATACAAGGTTCTCAAAGGAGGTGGTTGTTACGTGTGAAACTGTGGTTGGAAAATACGGGTTTGATGGAAAGGTAGGACCTACGATCCGTGACTCGAAACTAGGGTAAAGTCAACGGACCTACGACCCACAAGAATTGAAAAAGATGAAAATAAGGTCAACGGACCTACGATCCACAAGAAATGAAAAAGATGAGGATAAGGTCAACGCACCTACGATCCACAATGTTGCACCCCAAAATTTGCCTTCATATATTTGGCGATGTCGTTTTATTTCAAAAAAAGTGACATAGCACAATTGGTAAGGATTTGAGCGTAAGAGGTGCAAGAGCGAGAGGTCCTGGGTTCGAATCTCACTTCTGACATTTTTCTCTTTTATTTGTTTCTAATTGTAGTTCTAATTTTATTTCCATTTATATTCAAAAAATCACAAAAAAATAAGTTTTTAAATCATTTAATTTTAATTTTCGTATAATTTAATTAAGCATTTTAAAAAATATTTATTTTTTATTTTTCTTAATTTTTATGCATATTTAGTCCAAAAAATCAAACTAAAAAAAAAAGATTTAAAAGAAAACATTTTATTCACTTTTTTATTTTAGGGTAGTAATCTCTTTTTACAGAAAGAATCAAATAATTGATTAAAAAATGATCACAAGATCAAAATCAAATAAAATTGATTTTTGAACTTTTAATTATTTTTGATTGATTAAATTGATTATTTCCTTTTTTGTTAACCTAAATTTTCATGTATAAATAAACACTTTTTCATTGTCAAAAGGGCAACAATTCTAACCCTAGCCTCATATAGTAGCCGCACCAATTTCTATATTCCGATCCTCTCTCCATTTTAACCAACACTCTCATGTACAACCTTTTCATCCACTGTATATGTCCATTAACAACCCACTCTTTCTCACCACACGTTTTTTAGACTTGTACAAAAATTCACATGTACCAATTAGCAACAACACAAAACACTTGAAACTACATCTCTAACACACACAAAACCATTAGCTATCATCCTTCAATCATCATTAACATTACTTTATAAATCTAACATTAACCATTAATCAAATTTATATTGTTTGTTTCTTAAGTTAATTTTCAGGACAAGAGCGGCACCGATAGCACGGCCATCATGTAACGACGCAGCATCTCCGATCCACCATCTCGCCGAGTGCAGCAACAACCCCTGCGGTTCATATCCTCATGAACCACCGCCATCACAAACTCCGATCGGGAACCGGCAAGGACCGCATCCGGAACTCAATTGTCGTTCCACCATGACACCGCTGCAACCGTAAACACCACCATGCCCCAGCACTGTGAAGGTCTCAGTGATAGCGGTTCCGATCTCCATACGGTATTTTTTCCTATCTATGAATCTCTGTTTCACTTGCATGATTGAAATTGTGTCATTTTGTTGGTTTGTGTGTTGTTTGAGAAGACTTGTTTATTGTTTGAGAGAGAGGAATATGTTGGATCTTAATTTTGATTATCTCTTTCCACTTTTTTTTATTAATATAGTTTGTGTTATAATTTTAATAATAAGAAGGACATATGTCACCCTTGGACCGATTCACTTCTATCTGAAAAGTTAATTTCTTTTTTAATCTAAAAAACAAAAAAAATGGTTTCTTTTTATTATTAGCTTTATCATGACAATTTAGTCTTATTGGGTTAATTGGTTTTATTAGGTTCAGATTTATTTTGTTTAATTGATTTTAGTCTTGTAACTAATTTAATTTAATTGATTAGGCTAGATTAATGAATCTGTACATAGTTTTTTTTCCGACTGAATTAACTTGCAAATAATCTTATAACTACATAAACTCAAATAAATAAAAATACTGAAAACAATAAAAAAAAACATTTAAAAACACAAAAAATAAATAATGCCTTTCTTTTTATTTGTTTATTAAAAATATAAATACTAAAATGTTGTGGTTAATTCCTTTTTTAGAATTTAACATTTTTCTAGATATTTTGAGTGTTAATATTTTCTTTACCGTTATGCGTATATCATCTTTGTATCCATACTAATATTTTCTTGATTTTTTTGCGAGGTATTGCTATCATTTAGGCACTCGAACTTGTTACTTATGGACATTTACCATTTTTACATATTCTTTTATATATGCTTTAATTATCTTTTAATTTCTATTTTTGGGTTGTAATATTTTTTATCCCCGTTTGTTAAAATTGTAATCCCCCACCCCGAAGCCCTGTAATAGCGTAGATTTAATTTTCCGCAATTTACTTTTCGCACCATATAAACCGCTATATAATTTCTAGATGTATGTTAATAGGATTGTATGGAAAGATAACAACTGACCGTTAGCTCACTAACTGCAAGATAAAATATTCGAATCTAACACACTCGCACTCACTCACCTCTAGGGTACGCCCCTCTTGGTTGCCTTACGAATAAACAATGGTCATGTCCCTCGAATATAGAGGTACTTTAGCAAACGATGACCCTCATGAAAATATTATCATAAAAAGATCTTAGTCCCTAAATGTTCCTCGGAGTTGCCTACGGTAAAAGATCTCGTCCCTCGAAGTCCCTTCGGAAATGATGATAGTCCCGCTAAATTGCTAAAGTATCTCTATTTGTTGCTTTCAAAGACCATCGATGACCCTTCGATGTCCCTTAAACACATCCAATGTATAAGACTACCTACCCTCAAATGGTATGGATAGTACTGTCGCCCAAGGGAAACTTTAAAGTATGGGAAAGACCTTTCGAACTTAGGGTAGGAACTCTTAAGTGCTTGCTCACTACAAAAACAATTCAAATGCTTTTCACACCCCGTTTTCTAACGTTGTCTCTTTAGACATTTTCAAAACAAAAGTGTTTTTCTAAACACACACTACTTTTTTCAAACAAATCAAACATTTCAAACAAAAGTGAGCTAAGCAACTAAGAGCCCATGGATAACCATGGATGCAAAGGGTGCTTACACCTTCCCTTTGCATAACCTACCCCCGAACTCAAAATCTTTCAAAGGTCTTTCCTGTTCTTTTTGCCTTTCCAATTGGATAAAATAAAAGTCGGTGGCGACTCTTGCTATCCGCACATTTCGATAAAGTCAGTTCACCGTATTACACACAAGAACGAAAAAGATGGGGATAAGGTCAACGGACCTACGATCCACAAGAAATGAAAAAGATGAGGATAAGGTCAACGGACCTACGATCCACAAGAATTGAAAAAGATGGGGATAAGGTCAACAGACCTACGATCCACAAGAAATGAAAAAGATGAGGATAAGGTCAACGGACCTACGATCCACAAGAATTGAAAGAAAGGATAAACATCAACACTGGGGTATGACAGTGCAAAGCCTAAGCATGAAGGTGTTAAATGACCTAATGGAGAGATGTACATGAATGCAAAGCCTAAGCCAGATAAAATTGAAAGGGTAGGACAAATTTGGGGTATGACAGTGCCCACCTAGAGTAGGGACTCCCAGTCATGCGCATCTATTCCTACTTCTCATGGAAAGGAAACAGAAAGACAATGCCGAGATAAGGTAAACAAAGAAAGGTGTCGAACGGAGAAGGTTCGTTGCCTCTTCAAAGCCAAGCATGCAATAAGAAAACTCTACTGCTGCTTCCCCAGTGGTCCAACAATATAAGATTCAAGCACTTGAGATCAAAATAATCGCATCAAACTTCTATATCAAATTCAAAGCAAATGATTAGAAACAATGATTATATTCACCCTCCATAGAAAATAATAGAAAAAAAATCTAATTAGATTCTAAGGGAAAAATATAACAAGATTTGTTGTTTTTTATTGCGTTCATTAGTCTCTTTTAATCACCTAAAATGATAGGAACAAACTATGTAGGAAAACACCTAAATTGTAACAAGAAAATAGTGGGCTCAAAGGGTGTATTGTGAAATTATGGTGTATGGCCAACAAGAATGGCGCAGGGGCCCAAAGATTGGCCCAAATCTGATTTTTGTTATGGCCTAAAAAAGAAGACACAAGGGGAGGTATGCTGGACTCACAAGGGGAGTTATACCATGAATAGTGAATACAATCGCCGACTGATAACTAGGGTGGCAAAATGGGCCCGGCCCGCGGGGAAAGCCTGTTTTGCCTACACTTTTTCGCGGGGCGGGGCAAGGTTTTAGGCCTGCTCCCTTTAATGTGCCTGCCCCGCCCCGCTCCATTTTTTAACGGGCATGAGCTTTTTCATATAATTTTACTCTTTTTGGCCTAAAAGATTCAATACCCACGGGTTTTCCCCGCCCCACCCTCATTTTTTTGCGGGGTGGGACAAGGTTTTAAACCGCCCTCTCATATATGTCCGCCCCGCCCCGTTTGCCATCCCTACTGATAACTCCCTCATCTTGCTCCCTCTAATCTCTCTCGTCTCCTCTCATCTCATTCCCCCTTTTTTCGAATCATTTAGCATCTCAATCCCTCATCTTATCTCCCTCTCATCAATCTTCTTTCAATTGCAGGTTTAACAACATTAGTATGGATATGACTTGTAGAAGGTATAGGGCTTACCGATTTTAATGGATAGAAAACAAGAAAATATTTAGATAATACATCATGAATCCGCTTCTTCACTTCTTCTTGTTCTTTTTTCTTTTGGTTACTAGATGCGTGAACATTATTTCACTCTTACTGATTTTCGTTGTTGTTCCTTTGAACACATTTTGTGTATCGTCGAAATTATGATGCAGAGATTGCTCTTGCGTTGAATTCAAGATGAAGATGGTTGATGCATAAAGATGAAGGTTGATGAAGTGATTGTTGCAGATTTGGCTATGGTGATATTGAAGTTGCAAAGAATCTTGAAGACTATATTGAAGGTTCACGATTTTTGAGAAAAAGAAGATGAATCTCTTTATGATTTTCTGCAGAATTGTTAATTGTTGAAGATTGGTGGTGAGATATTGGAAATCGACGATACAAGATGGAGGTGAAGGATTAATAAATTAAAATGTTGAATGAATGATCGAGAGCATTGAAGGGAGTGTTGAATCTTTTGATTTGGAGAAATAGAAGGAGAGAGTTTTCAAGATGCTTGATGAAGATGAAGAATGGATCCAGATGGGAGATCCCAGAGGAATTTTTGTTACAAGTTTGTTATCATTGAGTTACCAGATTTTTTTCTATTCATTTTCTGTTATAGCTTTTTCTTTTCCCAAGTTCCATTATGTTGCTTTTTTGTTCATGCAGGGTTTTTTATTAGTATTCAACCGGGGATTGATTCGATTTTAGGTGCAGGTGAACCACTTTTTTCTATGCAAATTTTGTATTATTAGAATTGAATGCAGAGCTGTTTGTTTAAATTGTTTCAGAACTGCGACTTTTTGTCGAACCAGTTATGTGAATTCGGTTTAATGATATTGCAGGCTTGGTTTTATTTGGATGCAAGTTCGATTTTATGCCAGTTTTGATGAGCTAGCAGGTTGGTATCGATTTTATTTTGGAGTTCGATTAGCTTTATTTTGTTTTATTTGGAATTGAGACTTAGTTATAGTGTAGAATTTCGTTATGCAGGTATTATGGACTGGTTAGATTTGGTATCAAAGTTTGAAACAAGGGCCAAGGTATATGTTGGAAATTTGCTTGAAGACATGAAGTCAAGCTTGGTCATGAATGTTATTTGAGTGGCAACTTGAAGCTTAGCAAATGTATGCTCCAAGATATTTTGATGTACTCTCTTTCTCTTTTGTGTAATGTTTCAAAATGAAAGGGAACGATCTACCACATTGTTCGTAACTTTTGAATGAAAAGATGGTGTTTGTAAAATGTAACTTGGACTTTCTAATGAATGAAAACTCCTTTGACTTGAATATACTTTTCTATCTTTTTGTTCAATTTTTTTAGAATTGAAGTTGTAATGATGGATGAACTTGAATCTTGAAACTTATGTGCCGAAAAGGCCATATGAATGAATTTTGCATATTTTAGCAAGCTTGAATTATTTCTTGACAAATCACATGTTTAAAAACTTGGATTCAATCGATTAATCTTGAACATAAATTTGATTTTATGTGATCACTTGAATCAACAAACCTTGGTACACCACACTTGCACAAGAATTTGAATTAAAACCTTGTATGCCACGTTTGATCTTTAGTAAAACCTTATTTCAATACTTGAATCCAAAGTTCCAGTTATCTTGCATTTTGAAGCAAAACACTTGATAAGCATAACTCCTTGAATTTGAATTATTCAACCATTCTTCAATTGTACCACGAAACATGCCTTATGACTTGAACGAGAAAACTTCTTGCATTAATAACCAATGTATCTCTTATCTTGACAAACTCTAAGCACAAAAGTCTAAAACACTAATCCTTAATCCTTGGAGAAAACCTTGCCACCTGGCGCTGAGAAGAGGAGAATAACCTCGTAGCTTAATGACAAAGAAGTCCACAGTAACCATGAATAAAAACCATAACTTCCAACCGTAAGCGATAAAGAGACAACTTAAATCAACCTTGAAAGAAGATAAGAGCCTCAAAGAAATAGAGAAACCCTAACACTTCAAGATCCTTGATCCTGATGCCAAGTTATTGAGTTATGTCAATATCCTAATGGGAATATGTACATGAGTGTGAAGCTTAAGCCATTTAGAAATAAAATTGGGAGGGAAATTTTTGGGGTGCAACACCCAGCAAAAGAAAAAAAATAGAAAAAACAACTGAAGGAAAACGAAACACCACCACAGCAAAAAGGCCCACCACCAGAGCTCCGAAACACCACTAACCAACCAACCGAAGTACCAACTAGAACTCAAACCACCAGGCGAAAATAAACTAAAGAAGAGAACTACAAGTTACTCCAAAACCATGAACCGCTAGAGGGGTGGAATAGACTAATCAAATTGCTATTGACCAACGCACAATATAGGATTTCGTGGCTAATTTGCGAAGGAGGAGAGTTCAGCCCAGACGTATTGAGATATCAAGACCGGGCCAAAAGGATACTCTTATCCTCGGCCTCTTTCACATTAGAAGTTGAAACAGAAAAAAGCTTATCATTCCGCAAAAGCCAAATAGACCAATTCACCGCCTTCCAACTTATGATAAAACCACCCCTCTTCTTAGCCCTTCCTCCTAACAAGTAGACAAACTAAAAAAGACTCCCCAACACCCTAGGGAGAAACACCTGAAAGCCTAAACATCCAAACACCCGATACCAAACAGCAGACGAGAAATTACAAGTAACAAATAAATGGGACACATACTCCAACCGGTGAACACATAATATACAAGAAAGCCCCCAAACTCTCTAATAACCTCCCATTTAAAGATATTTTCCAGAGACGAGAACCTGTCTTGCAAAACTTACCAATAGAAAGTATAGATTTTTGAGGGGGCCCAACTCTCCCAAACCCGCGGGAGATTTGGATTCCCCCCCCCCCCCCCCTAAAAAAGGGTCTCAAGGAGATCCCGAGAGCCCAACTAGGACAAGTAAGTAGAAGAGACCGAGAAGAACCCATCATTAGAGAATTTCCAGCCCAAACAGTCCCTTTCCTTGGAAAACTGAAAGTCATGAAGGAGAAGGAGAAACTCGGTCGCTAACAATTCCTCATGAATGAAGAAATCTCTCCTCCACCCAAAATCCTAAACAACCCTCCCATTTACTAACCTCCCCATCTCCCAAATATTGGCGGTTTGTCTTTGGGAGATAGTAAAAAGCTTATGAAACCTCGATCTCAAAGGGATAGGACCCACCCTGATATCCTCCCAGAAAGAAGTCTGCAACCCAAACCCAATCTTCCTCAACAACCCATTCTCAAACCATTTAGGGGGATCATCATTCTTAGACCTAAGGAAAGATACATCTATCCACCAGGAGGAGACAAAATTAGACTCTAAAGCTCGGCCCCCATCTAAGGAAACCACTATGGATAGGCCATGTATAGAGACCAAAATATCGAACCACAACCCAGAAGACCTAGACAATAGACGCCAACGCCCCTTAGCTAGGAGGGTTAGATTGACCACAAAAAGAACTCTAACCCTAGCCCACCTACCTTTTTAGGCCTACACACAGCAAACCACTTGACCCAAGCAATCTTAGAACCCCCTTTCATCCCTGCCCAAGGGAACCTCATCTAAATCCTAACAATTTTCTTCCAAACTTTGGTAGGAATCATAAGGATCGAAAGGAAGAAAATGGGAATAACATTGAGGACCGAACTAAAGAGAGTGACCCTACATCCGAGACTGAGATACCCATGACTCCTAGAGTTAAGCCTTCTCTAGATAAGGGTAACTAGGGGCTCCCAAGAAGAATCTAACCTAGGATTAACACCCACATGAAGCCAAATGCATTTAAAAGGAAGAGACTACACCATACAAAGGAGGAAGTTCTCAACCACACTTAGAAAAGAAGGATTAACATTAATCCCGATCAAGCCCCTCTTATGTAGGTTCATCCCAAGATCAGAACCAAGCTCAAACCCTGCGGATCGCCTTCATAACCCGCAAATTACCAGTAGAGTGTTCCCCTATATTTAAGGTATCATTGCTAAGTGTTAGATCAATTGCTTCAATAGAAAGAATATTTTGTTCAAAGAAGAATTGTCAATGATAAAGGCTATAGTTAAGGTCAAATTTTAGAAATAAGAATGGTTGTTAGCTAAGGTCGATGGTGATTTTGAGTATCATTAGTTAAAATGGGAATTTAATCTGAACTTACGTAATTTTTAGTGTGGATCCCTAGTATCTTGCATGTAGTACCTTTGTACTCATACTTAATTGAAATTTCTCCTCTGTTTATAAAAAAATGATAAGCATTGTAATATTATCAAAGCTTATAATGAACTATAGAAGAAAAAAATAATGGTGAATAATAATAATAAGTGTTAAATATGTTATTGATCCTTACAAATATCTTAATTTTGATTTTTAGTCCCTATAAAAAAAAGATTTACTTTTAGTCCCTATAAAATTATTTTTACACGCAGTTTTAATATTTGTAGAGGGACTAAAACTGCGTGCAAAAATAATTTTATAGGAACTAAAATTTAATTTTGTTTATAGGGACTAAAAATCGAAAGTGATACTTGTATAAGGACTAAAAACATATTTAACCATAATAATAATAATAATAGTAATAATAATAATAATAATAATAATAATAATAATAATAATAATAATAATAATAATAATATTATTTTAACCCGAGTTCGTCAAAGGGTAAGTCGTTTATATTTTCATTTAAAAGAAAGTTTTAAAAGAGATTTTGTTGATTCCTTATGTATATTATTACATTATGTTTCATATATATTAAAAACAATTATATTTGTTACTGAATAACCACAAAAACTCATTCTTTGTATTGATTGATAATTTTGAATAATATAAAAATAGAAAAAAAATCAAAGTGGAAATGTGATAAAAGTTGGTGTCCAGTCAATTAAAACGGTATGGCAACAATTGATATAAAAGACATTTTATCAAAATCAGTCCAATTTTTATAGTTAAATTAAAATTAAAATTCATTTTAATATAACTACAATGTGTAAATTAGGAATATATTCTTATAAAGTTTATTCTCTGTATTTATTTTTATAAACTAAAATTAATTTAATATATAATATATTTTGACTATCTGACATATATATTAAATATATTGTTTTTAATTTTATAGATGGTATCAATTATTTATGGAAATTTTTTTAAAAAAATGTTGGTACCTGAGGTGCAGGATGAATTTAGACAAAATATTAGCTAATTACCTTGAATTATTTTGTAAATTTGAATTTTCTATAAAAGTATATATTAAAAAATGAATTAAAATAATATCTAAATCTATATAAAAAACAAAAATTCTATCTATAAATTAAAGCTCTCCCTAATTTCATTTTCACATTTCATATTACAGTAACAGAGAATTTCCAGTGTGTGATATTGCGGTAGCATTGATCGGCTGTTGGTTCCTAGCCTCAATCCATTCTCAAAGCTACTCATCTATTGAGGTATATTTTCTTGAATTAAACTTTTTATTTTCATGCGTGATATTAAACTGTTTATTTTCATTTTTTTTATTATCTTATAATCATTTTCGTCTGAACTAGGTAGAAGAAGTTCACTTATAATCTTATATTTCTCAGTTAAAAAATTATTACTGCTGTCTAATGTATAGTGGGTCGTAGAATTGAATTTTACAGTTGTATAGTTAATTTCCAGAAAAATAATAAACTTTGAGGTCACATTTGTGCTTTTATTTTTGGTCTTTAACAAAACTATGTCCAATTTATTAGTAAAACTTGAATTATCAATTATTTTTCATGTGGAAGAAGTTTTCAATTTAAAGTTTACTTCAGTTATTTTTGAGAGAAGTGTAGATTACGATTGGTGTCATTTTATTTAATAAATATTTTCTGTTCAACATTATTTTAAAAAACGTATTATTATTATTTTATATGATTTTCCATTACACCAACATTTTTTTTAAAATTTTTTTTAATGAAGGCTCAATGTGAAAAAGAAAAGATAATACAAAGAGATCACAAAAAGCACAACTAAGTTAGCCCCAACAAAAAGAAAAAAAATCTAACGAAAGGTATACCTTTCCTATTTTGATAATGGAGTTGATAATGAAGTTGTTAAGGAGTTCACATGTTTACATTTCTGGTTGACAAGTAGGAAGAGGGGAATTTGTGAGTCTTCTTATGGTTCAACCAACTTGTTAACTTTGATTTTAACACTCTCGTCTCACAAAATCTGGGGATCTACTTCTCTAGAACGAAGCATTACTAGTACCAGTAGAAATAACAGTAGCAGGTGCAACAACGTTGTTATTTCTACCATTATTGAATGAAGTAGAACTGCCATTATTATTTCTTGTTCTACTTTGAACTTGATGATAGTTTGATGGAGCAATTCCAAGTTGTCCAATGTTTAAAAACAAAGATGATGGTATGTATGTTTAATTGATACACAGGGAAATACTCCTTCTAGTAGTAGAAACTAAAGTGAGAGGTGAACCAAAGAGTCTCGGTGGGGATGAGTCGGAAGAAAGAGGAGTCTGATTATCATTATAATTAATGATATTGATGGTTGTTGGAAGTACCATAGTAGAAGAAAATGGTTATCATCAATAGAATGTATATTAGTAGTTTGGTTATCATCAATTGAATGTATATTAGTAGTTTTTGTTGTGTTTGTGTGAAGAGGAACAGGAGTGGGGCAAACACAACAACCATCAATATCACAACAAAAACTACTACTATTCGTTCTACTAAAGATAATCATTATCCTTCCGCTTTGGTACTTACAACAACTGTCAATATCACTAATTATAATTATAATGAGACACCTCCTTCTTCCGACTCTTCCCCACCATGACTTTTTGGTTCAACTCTCATATTAGTTCATACCACCAGAAGAAGTATTGCCTGGTGTGTCAATACAACATGCAGGCCAACATCTATGTTTCCAAGCATTGGATAACTTTGAGTTGCTCCACCTAACTAACATCAAGTTCAAAGTAGAACAAGAAATAATAGTAATGCTCCACCTAACAACATTGTTGCACCTATTATCGTTACTTCTATCGGTACTGGTAATGCTTCGTCCAAGAGAAGTAGATAACCGAGTTTTGTGAGAGGAGTGAGTTTAAATCAAAGTTAAATAGTTGGTGGAACCTCAAGAAGACGCATAAATCCACGTCCTCCCACTTTTTATCAAGACAAAGTAAACAATAACATATCTTTAATATCTTCAACTACATTATCAACATGATACAATTACAATGGTAATAGTGTGTTTTCAAGTATGTTGCAAGAGCAAATGAACGATCTGGTGTAAGTGCAACACAAATTTATAATATGAGAGAGTCTCGCATAATTAACCGATGTTCGAAAAATTGCAAGAACTAATGATACATTTGTTCATAGCACCATAAATGTTCAACAACATGCAAGGCCTTTACAAGGATATCATGTGGATCGATTTCCCACTATGTCTATTGTTCATGTGTGACCAAAAACTTCTATACCACGATAACCACAGTCGCCTTTTGATCCTTAAATAAGTAGTTACCACCTAAAATCTCCACCAGCTCCACCTGAACCAGGATTGAGTGTTGTTGTAGAATTTGACTAACACATGCAGACCAGTACAACATTGGCTAGATCAAGGAATCATCTTCATGGTAATAACCACATTCTCATGAGAACTAATCCTCCACTTAGGGCTCGGAGGAACATGCTTAGGGATGAGGTATTTTCACATTACTTTCTTGATTACTTGTTAATAATATTTTGGTTGAGGATTAGTAACAACTAATTTATTGCCATTAATATACTCACTTTCCAAATACTATGTATTTATTTATCTTAGGTATAGGTGTATGCATGCATTTGGAGTTTAATACTACAATTGAATGAAAATAATGAAAAGTCTATTATTTACATTGATATTGATATGATTAAATTGGTAGAATTATATCATAATTGGTATTATAATGTTTACTAATGTAGCATTCATCTAGTCAAATATTTAAGTATGTAATATATGTAATAGGTTTTAAGCATCCTACAACATCTACACATTACAGGCTCAATGAAGATACAGGTAAATAAATATTTATACATTATACATTTTTCATCTTCTTTCTTATGGATAAGTTATTTATTGATTTATTATACCAAGTAATTTTAAACATATATTTCACTTCATATTCATGAATCTGGAAAATGTATGACATATTACTTAGTGATATTAGGTTATTTAATTGTGTTAAATGGGCTTGATTCTCCAAAATGTACAGACGTGATAAATAGTATAGATGATTTGAGATATGAGGAAAAAAGTATTATGCCTTTATCAATGTATAATTTATTATTTATTTTTGTATACTTACTATATTTATCATTCTCGTCATAACTCACCATGTTCAAATTTCAAATTTAGTTTAGAATAAATAAGTATAGTAAGACTTGAGCTTGATTATGATTAATAGCCATACATTCAATTGAATATAATTAATTGTTCTGTTTGAATTCAATTTGAATAATTTGTCAGTTATGGAAACTCAATTAGACAATTATGTTGCAAAAGATTTCCTATAATTTATTATTTTTGATGTTGAACTTGAATCACATTCATTTTCATTGATATATGAAATGTTAGTAAAAGTTTTGTAGTTAACGAATTTATGATTTCTTTATAAGTAACATATATAAAGTGTACTTTGTTAAGAAATATGTCAAAATCCATAGATTTGTAAGTTTCTTTAAGTATGTTGTTTCAACAAGATTGATGAAGTGATTGTTGCAGATTTGGCTATGGTGATATTGAAGTTGCAGAGTAGCTTGAAGACTATATTGAAGGTTCACGATTTTTGAGAAAAAGAAGATGAATCTCTTTATGATTTTCTGCAGAATTGTTAATTGTTGAAGATTGGTGATGAGATATTGGAGATCGATGATAGAGGACGGAGGTGAAGGATTAATAAATCAAAATGGTGAATGAATGATCGAGAGCATTGAAGGGAGTGTTGAATCTTTTGATTTGGAGAATTAGAAGGAGAGAGTTTTTCAAGATGTTTGATGAAGATGAAGAGTGGATTCAGATGGGAGATCCCAGAGGAATTTCTGTTACAAGTTTGTTATCATTCAGTTACCAGATTTTATTCTCTTCATTTTCTGTTATAGCTTTTTCTTTCCCCAAGTTCTATTATGTTGCTTTTTTGTTCGTGTAGGGTTTTTTATTAGTATTCAACCGGGGATCGATTCGATTTTAGGTGCAGGTAAACCGCTTTTTTCTATGCAGATTTTGTATTATTAGAATTGAATGCAGAGCTGTTTGTTTAAATTGTTTCGGAACTGCGACTTTTTGTCGAACCAGTTATGCGGATTCGGTTTAATGATATTGCAGGCTTGGTTTTATTTGGATGGAAGTTCGATTTTATGCCAGTTTTGATGAGGTAGCAGGTTGGTATCGATTTTATTTTGGAGTTCGACTAGCTTTATTTTGTTTTACTTGGAATTGAGACTTATTTCTGGTGTAGAATTTCATTATGCAGGTATTATGGACTGGTTAGATTTGGTATCAAAGTTTGAAACAAGGGCCAAGGTATATGTTGGAAATTTGATTGAAGACCTGAAATCAAGCTTGGTCATGAATGTTATTTGAGTGGCAACTTGAAGCTTAGCAAATGTATGCTCCAAGATATTTTGATGTACTCTCTTTCTCTTTTGTGTAATGTTTCAAAATGAAAGGGAACGATCTACCACATTATTTGTAAGTTTTGAATGAAAAGATGGTGTTTTTAAAATGTAACTTGGACTTTCTAATGAATGAAAACTCCTTTGACTTGAATATACTTTTCTTTTCTTTTTGTTCAAATTTTTCAGAATTGAAGTTGTAATGATGGATGAACTTGAATCTTGAAACTTATGTGCCTAAAAGGCCATATGAATGAATTTTGCATATTTTAGCAAGCTTGAATTATTTCTTGACAAATCACATGTTTAAGAACTTGGATTCAATTGATTAATCTTGAACATAAATTTGATTTTATGTGATCACTTGAATCAACGAACCTTGGTACACCACACTAGCACAAGAATTTGAATTAAAACCTTGTATGCCACGTTTGATCTTTAGTAAAACCTTAGTTCAATACTTGAATCCAAAGTTCCAGTTATCTTGCATTTTGAAGCAAAACACTTGATAAGCATAACTCCTTGAATTTGAATTATTCAACCATTCTTCAATTGTACCACGAAACATGCCTTATGACTTGAACAAGAAAACTTCTTGCATTAATAACCAATGTATCTCTTATCTTGACAAACTCTGAGCACAAAAGTCTAAAACACTAATCCTTAATCCTTGGAGAAAACCTTGCCACCTGGTGCTGGGAAGAGGAGAATAACCCCGTAGCTTAATGACAAAGAAGTCCACAGTAACCATGAATAAAAACCATAACTTCCAACCATAAGCGATAAAGAGACAACTTAAATCAACCTTGAAAGAAGATGAGACCTCACAGAAATAGAGAAACCATAACACTTCAAGATCCTTGATCCCGATGCCGAGTTATTGAGTTATGTCAATATCCTAATGGGAATATGTACATGAGTGTGAAGCTTAAGCTATTTAGAAATAAAATTGGGAGGGAAATTTTTGGGGTGCAACACCCAGCAAAAGAAAAAAATATAAAAAACAACTGAAGGAAAACGAAACACCACCACAGCAAAAAGGCCCACCACCAGAGCTCCGAAACACCACTGACCAACAAACCGAAGTACAAACAAGAACTCAAACCACCAGGCGAAAAGAAACTAAAGAAGAGAACTACAAGTTACTCCAAAACCACGAACCGCTAGAGGGGTGGACTAGACTAATCAAATTGCTATTGACCAATGCACAAGATAGGATTCCGTGGCCAATTTGAGAAGGAGAGAGAGTTCAGCCCAGACGTATTGAGATATCAAGACCGGGCCAAAAGGATACTCTTATCCTCGGCCTCTTTCACATTAGAAGTTGAAACAGAAAAAAGCTTATCATTCCGCAAAAGCCAAATAGACCAATTCATCGCCTTCCAACTCATGATAAAACCACCCCTCTTCTTAGCCCTTCCTCCTAACAAGTAGACAAACTAAAAAAGACTCCCCAACACCCTAGGGAGAAACACCTGAAAGCCTAACCACCCAAACACCCGATACCAAACAGCAGACGTGAAATTACAAGTATCAAATAAATGGGACACATACTCCAACCGGTGAACACATAATATACAAGAAATCCCCCAAACTCTCTAATAACCTCCCATTTAAAGATAGTTTCCCGAGATGAGAACTTGTCTTGCAAAACTTACCAATAGAAAATATAGATTTTTGAGGAGGCCCAACTCTCCCAAACCCGCGGGAGATTTGGATTCCCCCCTAAAAAAAGGGTCTCAAGGAGATCCCGAGAGCCTAACTAGGACACGTAAGTAAAAGAGACCGAGAAGAACCCATCATTAGAGAATTTCCAGCCCAAACAGTCCCTTTCCTTGGAAAACTGAAAGTCATGAAGGAGAAGGAGAAACTCGGTCGCTAACAATTCTTCATGAATGAAGAAATCTCTCCTCCACCCAAAATCCTAAACAACCCTCCCATTTACTAACCTCCCCATCTCCCAAATATTGGCGGATTGTCTTAGGGAGATAGTAAAAAGCCTATGAAACCTCGATCTCAAAGGGATAGGACCCACCCCGATATCCTCCCAAAAAGAAGTCTGCAACCCAAACCCAATCTTCCTCAACAACCCATTCTCAAACCAATTAGGGGGATCATCATTCTTAGACCTAAGGAAAGATACATCTATCCACAAGGAGGAGACAAAATTAGACTCTAAAGCTCGCCCCCCATCTAAGGAAACCACTATGGATAGGCCATGTATAGAGACCAAAATATCGACCCACAACCCAGAACACCTAGACAACAGACGCCAACGCCAGTTAGCCAAGAGGGCTAGATTGACCACACAAAGAACTCTAACCCTAGCCCACATGCCTTTTTAGTTCTACACACAACAAACCACTTGACCCAAGCAATCTTAGAACCCCCTTTCATCCCGGCCCAAAGGAACCTCATCTAAATCCTAACAATTTTCTTCCAAACTTTGGTAGAAATCATAAGGATCGAAAGGAAGAAAATGGGATTAGCATTGAGGACCGAACTAAAGGGAGTTGCCCTACATACGATACTGAGATACCTATGGCTCCTAGAGTCAAGCCTTCTCTAGATAAGGGTAACTAGGGGCTCCCAAGAAGAATCTAACCTCGGATTAACACCCACATGAAACCAAATGCATTTAAAAGGAAGAGACTACACCATTCAAAGGAGGAAGTTCTCAGCCACACCTAGAAAAGAGGGATTAACATTAATCCCGATCAAGCCCCTCCTATGTAGGTTCATCCCAACATCAGAACCAAGCTCAAACCCTGCGGATCGCCTTTATAACCCGCAAATTACCAGTAGAGTGTTCCCTTATATTTAAGGTATCATTGCCAAGTGTTAGATCAATTGCTTCAATAGAAAGAATATTTTGTTCAAATAAGAATTGTCAATGATAAAGGCTATAGTTAAGGTCAAATTTTAGACATAAGAATGGTTGTTAGCTAAGGTCGATGGTGATTTTGAGTATCATTAGTTAAAATGGGAATTTAATCTGGACTTACCTAATTTTTAGTGTGGATCCCTAGTATCTTGGATGTAGTACCTTCGTACTCATTCTTAATTGAAATTTCTCCTCTGTTTATAAAAAAATGATAAGAATTGTATTATTATCAAAGCTTATAATGAACTAGAGAAGAAAAAAAATAGTAAATAATAATAATAAGGGTTAAATATGTTATTGATCCTTATAAATATCTTAATTTTGATTTTTAGTCCCTATAAAAAAACGATTTACTTTTAGTCCCTATAAAATTACTTTTACACGCAGTTTTAATATTTGTAGAGGGACTAAAACTGCGTGCAAAAATAATTTTATAGGAAGTAAAATTTAATTTTGTTTATAGGGACTAAAAGTCAAAAGTGATAATTTTATAAGGACTAAAAACACATTTAACAATAATAATAATAATAATAATAATAATAATAATAATAATAATAATAATAATAATAATAATAATAATATTTTAACCCGAGTTCGTCAAAGGGTAAGTCGTTTATATTTTCATTTAAAAGAAAGTTTTAAAAGAGATTTTGTTGTTTCCTTATGTATATTATTACTTTATGTTTCATATATATTAAAAACAACTATATTTGTTACTGAATAACCACAAAAACTCATTCTTTGTATTGATTGATAATTTTGAATAATATAAAAATAGAAAAAAAATCAAAGTGGAAATGTGATAAAAGTTGGTGTCCAGTCAATTAAAACGGTTTGGCAACAATTGATATAAAAGACATTTTATCAAAATCAGTCCAATTTTTATAGTTAAATTAAAATTAAATTTTATTTTAATATAACTACAATGTGTAAATTAGGAATATATTCTAATAAAGTTTATTCTCTGTATTTATTTTTATAAACTAAAATTAATTTAATATATAATATATTTTGACTATCTGACATATATATTAATATATTGTTTTTAATATTAAAGATGGTATCAATTATTTATGGAAATTTTTTTAAAAAGATGTTGGTACCTGAGGTGCAGGATGAATTTAGACAAAATATTAGCTAATTACCTTGAATTATTTTGTAAATTTGAATTTTCTATAAAAGTATATATTAAAACATGAATTAAAATAATATCTAAATTTATATAAAAAACAAAAATTCTATCTATAAATTAAAGCTCTCCCTAATTTCATTTTCACATTTCATATTACAGTAACAGAGAATTTCCAACTGTGTGATATTGCGGTAGCATTGATCTGCTGTTAGTTCCTAGCCTCAATCCATTCTCAAAGCTACTCATCTATTGAGGTATATTTTCTTGAACTAAACTTCTTATTTTCATGCGTCATATTAAACTTTTTATTTTCATTTTTTTTATTATCTTATAATCATTTTCGTCTGAACTAGGTAGAAGAAGTTCACTTATAATCTTATATTTTTAGTTAAAAAATTATTACTGCTGTCTAATGTATAGTGGGTCGTAGAATTGAATTTTAAAGTTGTATAGTTAATATCCAGAAAAATAATAAACTTTGAGGTCACATTATTTGTGCTTTTATTTTTGGTCTTTAACAAAACTCTGTCCAATTTATTAGTAAAACTTAAATTATCAATTATTTTTCATGTGGAAGAAGTTTTCAATTTAATGTTTACTTCAGTTATTTTTTAGAGAAGTGTAGATTACAATTGGTGTCATTTTATTTAATAAATATTTTCTGTTCAACATTATTTTAAAAAATATATTATTATTTTATATGATTTTCCATTACACTAACACTTTTTTTAATTTTTTTAATGAAGGCTCATATTGAAAAAGAAAAGATAATACAAAGAGATCACAAAAAGGATAACGAAGTTAGCCCCATCAAAAAGAAAAAAAATCTAACGAAAGGTATACCTATCCTATTTTATTAATGGAGTTGTTAAGGAGTTCACATGTTTAAATTTCTGGTTGAAAAGTAGGAAGAGGGGAGTTTGTGAGTCTTCTTATGGTTCAACCAACTTATGAACTTTGATTTTAACACTCTCGTCTCACAAAATCTGGTGATCTACTTCTCTTGAACGAAGCATTACTAGTACCAGTAGAAGTAATAGTAGCAGGTGCAACAATGTTGTTATTTCTACCATTATTGAATGAAGTAGAACTGCCATTATTATTTTTTGTTCTACTTTGAACTTGATGATAGTTTGATGGAGCAGTTCCAAGTTGTACAATGTTTAAAAACAAAGATGATGGTATGCATGTTTAATTGATACACAGGGAAATACTCCTTCTAGCAGTAGAAACTAAAGCGAGAGGTGAACCAAAGAGTCTCGGTGGGGATGAGTCGGAAGAAGGAGGAGTCTGATTATCATTATAATTAATGATATTCATGGTTGTTGGAAGTACCATAGCAGAAGAATAATGGTTATCATCAATAGAATATATATTAGTAGTTTTTGTTGTGTTTGTGTGAAGAGGAATAGGAGTGGGGCAAACACAACAACCATCAATATCACAACAAAAACTACTACTATTCGTTCTACTAATGATAATCATTATCCTTCCGCTATGGTACTTACAACAACTGTCAATATCACTAATTATAATGATAATGAGACACCTCGTTCTTCCGACTCTTCCCCACCATGACTTTTTGGTTCAACTGTCATATTAGTTCATACTACCAGAAGAAGTATTGTCTGGTGTGTCAATACAACATGCAGGCCAACATCTATGTTTCCAAGCATTGGACAACTTTGAGTTGCTCCACCTAACTAACATCAAGTTCAAAGTAGAACAAGAAATAATAGTAATGGTAGTTATACTTCATTCAATAATGGTAGAAATAACAACATTGTTGCACCTATTATCGTTACTTCTATCGGTACTGGTAATGCTTCGTCCAAGAGAAGTAGATCACCGAATTTTGTGAGAGGAGTGAGTTTAAATCAAAGTTAAAAAGTTGGTGGAACCTCAAGAAGATGCATAAATCCACGTCCTCCCACTTTTTATCAAGACAAAGTAAACAATAACATATCTTTAATATCTTCAACTACATTATCAACATGATACAATTACAATGGTAATAGTGTGTTTTCAAGTATGTTGCAAGAGCAAGTGAACGATATTTTGTAATTGCAACACAAATTTATAATATGAGGGAGTCTCCCATAATTAACCGATGTTTGACAAATTGCAAGAATTAATAATATATTGGTTCATAGTACCATAAATGTTCAACAACATGCAAGCCTTTACCAGGATATCGTGTGGATCGATTTCCCACTAAGTCTATTGTTCATGTGCGACCAAAAACTTCTATACCAAGATAACCACAGCCGCCTTTTGATCCTTAAATAAGTAGGTACCACCTAAAATCTCCACTAGCTCCACCTGAACTAAGATTGAGTGTTGTTGTAGAATTTGACCAACACATGCAGACCAGTACAACATTGGCTATATCAAGGAGTCATCTTTGTGGTAATAACCACATTCTCATGAGAACTAATCCTCCACTTAGGGCTCGGAGGAACATGCTTAGGGATGAGGTTTTTTCACATTACTTTCTTGATTACTTGTTAATAATATTTTGGTTGAGGATTAGTAACAACTAATTTACTGCCATTAATATACTCACTTTCCAAATACTATGTATTTATTTATCTTAGATATGGGTGTATGCATGCATTTGAAGTTTAATACTACAATTGAATGGAAATAATGAAAAGTCTATTATTTACATTCATATTGATATGATTAAATTGGTAGAATTGTATCATAATTGGTATTATAATGTTTACTAATGTAGTATTCATCTAGTCAAATATTTAAGTATGTAATATATGTAATAGGTTTTAGGCATCCTACAACATCTACACATTACAGGCTCAATGAAGATACAGGTAAATAAATATTTATACATTATACATTTTTCATCTTCTTTCTAATGGCTAAGTTATTTATTGATTTATTATACCAAGTAATTTTAAACATATATTTCACCTCATATTCATGAATGTTGCAAATGTATGACATATGACTTAGTGATATTAGGTTATTTAATTGTGTTAAATGGGCTTGATTCTCCAAAATGTACAGACGTGATAAATAGTATAGATGATTTGAGATATGAGGAAAAAAGTATTATGCCTTTATCAATGTATAATTTATTATTTATTTTTGTATACTTACTCTATTTATCATTCTTGTCATAACTCATCATGTTCGAATTTCAAATTTAGTTTAGATTAAATAAGTATAGAAAGACTTGAGCTTGATTATGATTAATAGCCATACATTCAATTGAATATAATTAATTGTTCTGTTTGAATTCAATTTGAACAATTTGTCAGTTATGGAAACTCACTTAGACAATTATGTTGCAAAAGATTTCCTATAATTTATTATTTTTGATGTTGAACTTGAAGCACAGTCATTTTCATTGATATATGAAATGTTAGTAAAAGTTTTGTAGTTAACGCATTTATGATTTCTTTATAAGTAACATATATAAAGTGTACTTTGTTAAGAAATATGTCAAAATCCATAGATTTGTGAGTTTCTCTATGTATGTTGTTTCAACAAGATTGATGAAGTGATTGTTGCAGATTTGGCTATGGTGATATTGAAGTTGCAGAGTAGCTTGAAGACTATATTGAAGTTTCACGATTTTTGAGAAAAAGAAGATGAATCTCTTTATGATTTTCTGCAGAATTGTTAATTGTTGAAGATTGGTGATGAGATATTGGAGATCGATGATAGAGGACGGAGGTGAAGGATTAATAAATCAAAATGGTGAATGAATGATCGAGAGCATTGAAGGTAGTGTTGAATCTTTTGATTTGGAGAATTAGAAGGAGAGAGTTTTTCAAGATGCTTGATTAAGATGAAGAGTGGATCCAGATGGGAGATCCCAGAGGAATTTCTGTTACAAGTTTGTTATCATTCAGTTACCAGATCTTATTCTCTTCATTTTCTGTTATAGCTTTTTCTTTCCCCAAGTTTTATTATGTTGCTTTTTTGTTCATGTAGGTTTTTTTATTAGTATTCAACCGGGGATCGATTCGATTTTAGGTGCAGGTGAACCGCTTTTTTCTATGTAGATTTTGTATTATTAGAATTGAATGCAGAGCTGTTTGTTTAAATTGTTTCGGAACTGCAACTTTTTGTTGAACCAGTTATGCGGATTCGTTTTAATGATATTGCAGGCTTGGTTTTATTTGGATACAAGTTCGATTTTATGCCTGTTTTGATGAGCTAGCATGTTGGTATCGATTTTATTTTGAAGTTCGACTAGCTTTATTTTGTTTTATTTGGAATAGAGACTTATTTCTGGTGTAGAATTTCTTTATGCAGGTATTATGGACTGGTTAGATTTGGTATCAAAGTTTGAAACAAGGGCCAAGGTATATGTTGGAAATTTGATTGAAGACGCGAAGTCAAGCTTGCTCATGAATGTTATTTGAGTGGTAACTTGAAGCTTAGCAAATGTATGCTCCAAGATATTTTGATGTACTCTCTTTCTCTTTTGTGTAATGTTTCAAATGAAAGGGAACGACCTACCAGATTACTTGTAACTCTTAAATGAAAAGATGGTGTTTGTAAAATGTAACTTGGACTTTCTAATGAATGAAAGCTCCTTTGACTTGAATATACTTTTCTCTTTTTTTGTTCAAATTTTTTAGAATTGAAGTTGTAATGACGGATGAACTTGAATCTTGAAACTTATGTGCCTAAAAGGCCATATGACTGAATTTTCCATATTTTAGCAAGCTTGAATTATTTCTTGATAAATCACATGTTTAAGAACTTGGATTCAATCGATTAATCTTGAACATAAATTTTATTTTAGGTGATCACTTGAATCAACGAACCTTGGTACACCACACTTGCACAAGAATTTGAATTAAAACCTTGTATGCCACCTTTTATCTTTAGTAAAACCTTAGTTCAATACTTGAATCCAAAGTTCCAGTTATCTTGCATTTTGAAGCAAAACACTTGATAAGCATAACTCTTTGAATTTGAATTATTCAACCATTCTTCAATTGTACCACGAAACATGCCTTATGACTTGAACGAGAAAACTTCTTGCATTAATAACCAATGTATCTCTTATCTTGACAAACTCTGAGCACAAAAGTCTAAAACACTAATCCTTAATCCATGGAGAAAACCTTGCCACCTGGCGCTGGGAAGAGGAGAATAACCTCATATCTTAATGACAAAGAAGTCCACAGTAACCATGAATAAAAACCTTAACTTCCAACCATAAGCGATAAAGAGACAACTTAGTTCAACCTTGAAAGAAGATGAGAGCCTCAAAGAAATAGAGAAACCCTAACACTTCAAGATCCTTGATCCCAATGCCGAGTTATTGAGTTATGTCAATATCCTAATGGGAATATGTACATGAGTGTGAAGCTTAAGCCATTTAGAAATAAAATTGGGAGGGAAATTTTTGGGGTGTGTGGTGTCATTTTTTTTACCTCCCCGTTTCACTTGGGAGGACGGCACGCTAGACCCTTCACGCGGAATTTGGAAGGAGAATGCGCCCGGGGCGGGATGAATTTTGTTTCAGTTCTTCCTACGATATCAACCGAACTTTTTAATTATCCTAACGAGTAGGAGAGGGGAAAAAGATCTCAAATAAACCCTAGGAGTTTGCTAAGTGTGGGGATTCACCTAGACTAGAAATTCTGGAGTCCGGGAGGTCGGTTATACATAGGGAAGAGTTTAAGCACCCTACATATCCGTAGTACTCTACGGGAACCTTCTCTGTATCAATGTGATTGTGTTTGTTGCTGAATGATTGAGAAAGTTTCTCCTTTGTGTTAGGAGAAGGAATTGAAATTGATTAAAAAGACAGACAGACTGACTATTTTTGGTTTTTTATTAGCTCGCAGAGATTCCTTGTGAACCTCATGCCTACATATCCCTAATGGAAGTCAGAGCTTTTTGTAGTTCGGAGAACTAATTAGGGAAATTAATTATTTTTGGTGCCTTGCTTGAAGCTCAAGGTTGAAGCTTGAATTAAATCTTTGTTTACAGTAAAGAGACATGAAATCATCTTTACAGAGAGGTATTTCTACTATTCCACCACAAACATTTTAAAGTGACAGAAAAGCTGAATTCATTTCATTAAGAGAGGGAGCCTACTTGGTTAATCAAGTATGACAGCCAACATGCCTCTTGAATGAAAGAAGGATTCTCATCCAAGTTAGGGAAAGTGTACAAGTCTGGGTTTGTTTTCCTCAGAGCATGCCTTTCAAAGTCCTAAATGGGAGAATGTTGGAAATTGAAATTGAAATGTTTGTTTGTTTGAATGTGGTGAGATAGGAGAAAGATCTCTCTATAGAGATAAGCTATGTATATCTACTGTATAAAATATTTGATTTTAGCTGGCTTGTATTAGGCCCAAGCTTGAGGCTTTTGATTGATTTATTATTTTATTGACTCTAGGAGATAACTCTACTGGGAATTGACTTAAATTAAGAAATCTTTGTGTTCTGTACAAAGCCCAGAATTGAGGCTGACACTTGACTGGGGAAGTCATTATTTCATGCCTTGTATGAGGCCCAAGGTTGTGGCGGACTCTTTATTGAGAAATATATCTTTTATTGATTGAGATTGGAGGCTGACCCTTTCCAGGGAATTTATGAATGATGGCAGAAAGATTATCTAATTGAGACTTCTTGTTTAAAGCCCAAGATTAAGGATGACTCTGATTGAGGATAAACCAATAGAACCTAGACTCTGCTAAGGAAAGTTAATGAAGATAAGGGTGACAGAGACTGTCCATGTCTCTCATTCCAAAAGGTGTACTCAATAGGAGATTGAGACATTCTTAGCTTGTTTAAAAGTCTGGTTTTGAAGAGTGGAAGAAATTCACCAGGGTAGGTTGAAAGGTGACTAAAGACCCGTTCCTATGTTTATAAGAAACCTGATGGGTCCTTGTATACAAGCTCAAGAGGAAGCTGGAAATGCTTTTACGAAGCCTGTGGGTCCTTGTACAGAGCCCAAGAGGAGGCTAATCGAGGGTCATCGAGGGTCCTTGTTATAGCACAAGAGGAAGCTATGTGGTTTTTGAACTTATTTTGGCTTTAAGCAAATGGGTAAGAGGTTTCACCGGGAATAATTCCTCTTGGGTGGATGTATCCTATTTTGGGTTCTAAGGCTTTTTCAAGATGTTTCACCGGGAATAATTCATCTTGAGGGTTTGAACTACAGATCTCTAATTAGGAAAGAGCCTTCACCGGGAAGACATTCTCAATCCTAGGCCATATTCCTATATATATATATATATATATATATATATATATATATATATATAGTTTAACTGCCCTAAGGTTTCACTCAGACGTAGTCCTAAACAATATATGTACAGTTATTTTTTGACAGTAATTTAAATAAAGACTGTAAATTGAAAGCTATAAAGCCTAACCTGGATGGAGTTGAGGCCTTTGAAGATGTATGTACAAAGCCTTACCAGCAGTTTTGTTGTTTATTGATAACAGTTGAAAATTTATAATAAATAGTTAAAGGTTTTTGAAAACAGAAGAAGTGAAGATGGACATAGGTCACATAGGTATCTGAAGAGTTTCACCGGGAATAATGCCCTTCAAATACCAGAAGAATGTTTTGAAAACAGAAAGAATATTTTGTAAATACAGTTTTTGAAAACAAACTAATAAAAGAAAAGGGTGTTGCACTATTTATGAGAAACAGTTGAAAAGACGCAAGGTTCTGTTGTTCGAATACCTCGATCGTCTGTTTACTTTGAAGTTTGGAAAACAGTTTGAATTTTGACAAAAAGTCAACTTAATTAGGGTAGAGATAATATCTATACCTAATTAGGACCTAAATGATTAGGATTTTTATCACTAAAGTATTTATGAGATATTAGATTTTGAAATTTCAATGAAAATATGTATTAAAATATATTTTAAAATACTTAAAAACACACCAATTTTAACCTAATAAAAAATCATGAAATAAATAATATTTTTGTGTTTTTTTTGTTTAATTATAAAATATATATATTAATTAACAAGTGTGTGAAAAATTAAGTGAAAATGATTTAATTTAATAGGTGAATGAAATAGTTAAAGTTGTAAGAGAAAATAAGTGAGAAAAGTGGTAAAAAAATTGGATTTGTCTTGACCAAGGCTTGAACCCACGCCTTTATGTTCACTTCTCAAAACAACAACCTACTGAGCTGCGCGCGCAGCTTGTTAACTATATACACGGATTTTATTATATTTTAAGACAAGCCAGGAAATTCAAATTTACGCGCGCCATGTTCATCTTCTTCCTCGAGCTCAAAGATTTTGAATTTTCTAACTCTCTGGTTTCTCAACCAAATGACATGATGTAAACATCAATCTTGCTCGTTTTTTAACGAGGAACATGATCATGAGCTCAGGATTCATTTATTCTAAGTGTAACTAACGAATTTTAACATAAACACGAAGAACACATAAACCCTAATTTTAAAATTAAATGATGCACAAGATGAATAAATGAATGATGATAGAGGGTTTTCAATCCTCTGATGATGATGAACAAACTGGTATCGAGATATACAAGAAAGAGTACTTGAATAATTGAGTTGGAGTTTGAAATACCTCTGAAAATGGAGGTCGTGAGGATGATGGAGAACACCTGGGCTTGTATGAATGATCCTAAAAGCTTCCTGGGGACTCAGTGATGGTAACCGGATACTTATTGCACCTTAAATGCTCCAGGGTTGATCTACTCGACTCCTTCTACTTGAGCTTCAAGTGAACATTGAGGTTGGTGATTCTGTGGTTACAAATATGCTGCAGGTATCTGAATAGCTTCACTACACCCCTTGGAACATGTTGATGTGCTTAGACTTGCTTGACACCTTTTGAATTATGCTATAGACCTCCAACTGCTCGAGCTCCAAAATGAAAGTGGATATGGTGTTCCTCCACTTACAGAAGTGATCCAGGTGCTTGGATCACCTCAAATGGACCCCCTTGAGATGTTAGAATGCTTATTTCCCAAAGAAGAGCTCTGGTTTGAAGAAATCGATTCTTCTTGCCAAAGAACTTTGAAAAACCATAAGCATGAGAGAGAGAGAGAGAGAGAGAGAGAAGGAGAAAGCAAGGAATTGAGTTGCTTTGGTGTGTCTAATACTGAGGAATGCACTTGTATTTATAGGCAAGAGGTTCAGAGCATTTGGCTGTAGAGAGCTTGCTTAGTGAAGTAAGTTTGGTTTCTTAAGCATGAAGAAATTTCAAAGAATATCAAGATGTGATCATTGCATTTTCGAGCTAGCTCCCTATCCATTGATCTCTTGTGATCCTAGGGAACATTTCTGATGCAGAGTGAGCTCTAATTGGCTTAGAAGAAGATTCCAATTGGTGAATCATCATTTGCCATAAATTCACAAATGTAATGATTACAAAATCACATGTTCTGGTTTTTGGGAATCTTCTTCAATCCTTATGCCATGGTGAAAATGAATGCATGGTATGTTTGCAGATGTGTTATGGGTCGTGTAGCATCCATTAGTGAGGCCATATGCACAAAATTGCAAAGTTTCAAAATGATACATGACCTATAATTTTCCTTCATGAGGCCAACTTTGAACAAGCATAACTCTTAGCTCAAAATGAATTTGGAGGAGGTTGAGCACAATTTGGAAATCCTTAAACATCTACTTCAAATCATTATTTTGGGGTTTCTTCAGAATCATTTGGGAAAATTGTGAAAAATGAGCCCAAAGTTGGAAGAAAACTAGGTTAAAAACACTTGGAAAAATTTCTAAGTTTTTATGACCTAAAGCTTCCAAATCCCAAATCTCTTAAATGATTGATTTCTTGAAAAAAGTTGCATTGTAAGATGTTGTTTTATTTTGCAAGATCTACAACTTTCATGTTGGAAGTTTTTTGAGTTGTGTAGGTGAAATTTTGAGTTCCCATAATGCCCTCAAAAACCCTAATTCCTGACTTTTTGATCCTTGATGAATTTTCTTTGGTCAAATGACTTTAAACATCATATATTGATGATATTAATCCTCAAAAGTCATGGTTTGACTAAAAACCTTAAAAGTCAAAGGTGATCCTGTACAGTTGACTTTTTTCAGATGAAGTGAAATTTTGGACTTTTGTGATGAACCAAGTTCTCCTCCTCAAATGAGTGATGTGAATGGATTATATTGAGGTAATAGAAGTTATTGAACCATGTTTTGAGTTTTGGATCCATGTCCTGATTAAAAATCAACTGTCCAGGTGAATTAGGTTAGAAACCCTAATTGTCGACCAGATGAAGTTGATGATTGTAGATCTTGATTTGAAGTGTAATGCCCAATGAATAATGTCATATGAACCAATTGAAGATATTTTAACCAATTGACAAATGTCTTGGATATTTTTAGGGTTTCCCAAAGGTGATCCTTGATTACAGTCCTTGATGGGCTCAAAACCCCCAGATTGGTGAACTAAGCAGACCTGAGCCTTGATGATTGGTGTCTAATCAATCATAGGTGGATAGAATGAAGCTTTTTGAGTCCTATGATTGTATTGGAGACTAATCCTTTTATTGATTGATCCTTTGCCTGAGCTTTTTTGTTCCTGAATATCCCCGATTAAGCACCAGTTGAACAAGTGATTGTTTTGACTATCTGTTTTGATTCTGATGAAAAGTCTGGAGATGTGACATCTCAGGGGGGGTCAAAATTAGGGTATGACAGGGTGCAACACCTAGCAAAAGAAAAAAAAAAATAGAAAAAACAACTGAAGGAAAACGAACCACCACCACAGCAAAAAGGCCCACCACCAGAGCTCCGAAACACCACTGACCAACCAACCGAAGTACAAACTAGAACTCAAACCACCAGGCGAAAAGAAACTAAAGAAGAAAACTACAAGTTACTCCAAAACCACGAACCGCTAGAGGGGTGGACTAGACTAATCAAATTGCTATTTACCAATGCACAAGATAGGATTCCGTGGCTAATTTGTGAAGGAGAGAGAGCTCAGCCCAGACGTATTGAGATATCAAGACCAGACCAAAAGGATACTCTTATCCTCTGCCTATTTCACATTAGAAGATGAAACAGAAAAAAGCTTATCATTCCGCACAAGCCAAATAGACCAAATCACCGCCTTCCAATTCATAATAAATCCACCCCTCTTCTTAGCCATTCCTCCTAACAAGTAGACAAACTAAAAAAGACTCCCCAACACCCTAGGGAGAAACACCTGAAAGCCTAAACATCCAAACACCCGATACCAAACAGCAGACGAGAAATTACAAGTAACAAATAAATGGGACACATACTCCAACCGGTGAACACATAATATACAAGAAAGCCCCCAAACTCTCTAATAACCTCCCATTTAAAGATAGTTTCCTGAGACGAGAACCTGTCTTGCAAAACTTCCCAATAGAAAATATAGATTTTTGAGGGGGACCAACTCTCCCAAACCTGCGGGAGATTTGGATTCCCCCCCCCCCCCCCCCCCCAAAAAAAGGTGTCAAGGAGATCCTGATGAGTGCTAAATTGTTGTAAATTTGAGTGTGAATAATTAGCACTCATCGGCTTAATTCATTTGTTTTACATCAATAAACCTCAATTTTAGTCAATATTTGGTATAGTTTACGTTATAGTGTATATATTGCGTTATCGGATAAATATCATTGAGTTTAATTGTTTTCATCTTATTTTTGTAGGTATTCAAGCATTGATATTTATTCATAGTTATATAGAGCATTGAATAAGCTTTCCAACGCTTCAAACCGGGCGAAAATCGGAGTTACGGTTCTCAAGTTATGGCCGAAACAGTGCAAAATTTTTGCTATTCTGGTGTACTTCGCCGGGCGAAGCAATTGGCTCGCCGGGCGAAGCAGAAATACCCAAAAACGTGAAAAGGTTCTGTATTGAGCCGTCAGGCGAACCGTTTGCGTTGCCGGGCGAAGCGGTGCTGACAGAAACACGTTTTAAGGGCCAAAAACACATTTTTTAGGTTATGGTTGGATATTTTAGAGCTCAATCCATCCAATAGCATTTTTTTGAGTGGAATGATGCTAGAAAACACATTGGAGCTGTCAAATGGATGATCCGGGGTTGAATCCCTCATCAATCGGATCCGACAAACCGGGAGATTTTGGGTTTTTCTCCATTTCTTCTCTTTGTAGTTTCTTTTGTGAGTTTTGTTATGTATATACTTTGATCTCATGTATATTTGTTGACTATTATGTTGTATAAAGCTTGCTTTCATATTTTTATGAATTATTGTCTTAGATTGTTGCTTTATTGCTATGTGTTTGAGTTGCTATAGAGATGTAGGGTTCTAATGCTTATCTAGGATGATTTTCTATTAACTTAATTGCAGAGATGGATTAGGTTGATAATCACTTAGTGTCAGTGCTTAATGCGTCTGAGTGGTCGTGTTGGTCTGAGAGATCGACATTTACGGGAAGCTCGGATTTCTCATGTGTTGTTTAGGTGTCTGAGAGATCGTCACTTAGATAATGTTGTGGGTTGTGTTGTTGACATGTGGTAATATTGATAGGTTACAAGTTGAGTATATTCGGTCAATAAGTTTAAGTTTCTGAAGAGTAGATTATATGCAATACTTGATAGTTCCTTCTATTTTAAGAATGAATTTATTTTATGTTCAAATTTTATATTTTCTTTGTTTACTTTCAACCCATTTAACCCGAACTCATAACTGCGGAAACTGTTGAACGGCAGTTCAATGCACTGATCCCTGTGGAGACGATAATTTTTCCCGGAGTAATACTTCCTAACTTTTGTTGCTTGCCGCTTTACCGCTCCAACAAAATGGCTCCGTTGCCGGGGATTGGTGTTTGGTTGAACTTGCATCGCAATAGTTTCTTTGGTTTTGAGTTTTGTATATATTGAACATATTGTATATTCTTACTTGTCTATATTTGTCTATATGTTTACTATACTTTCACATGTTTTCTATACTTGTAAATTTGTTAGTATTGTTTGTTTCCTTTCACGTTTGCTTGTGTATGGTTAGGAATAGCCGGGCGGAATTAACTTGAAGGAACGTTCTTAAATAACAGGCGTCGAGCTTACGACGTAAAACAAGCATGTTTGTTCTTTTTAGTTTTTGTTTAGTTTAGATAGTGCGATGCAATTGTCTAAATAAATTTAGATCGGACCAGTTCTTAAATTTCAAATCTTCACTTTTAAATTTGTTTAGACAATTTCATCTAGTTTTTTAGTTTGTGTATATTAATAGTTGTGTGTTTGTCTTTGAGCTTGTTTTGAGTAGCTTGAGAAATTTAAGGTGATTTTCCAAGTTTGATCATTTCGACTTGCGAGTGTATGGTAATGATTTTGTTAAAGTTTTATACACATTCAAGGTATGTTTTTATCTCTTTCTAGACTTTTGCATATTCTTGATACTTAGGCTTTTTACAACTTTTATGCCATTCATTCTTTTGTATACTTGTTTGTTTGTGGATCACTTTAGTTCCTATCCTTTTTGTGAGATAGCTTCCCATTGTTCACATATGCTGGAGACCACAATTCTTGTTCTAACTTGATTTTATTATGCTTAATCTTTTGTTTGTGTTGATTATATGATGCATGAAAGTGATCAAGGCATTTTGTTCCATTTTGAGCATAACTACCTTGGCCAAATAGTCAATTCACCTTGTGAGTGTGTGATCATTAGTATCCCTTTTGAGCCTTTTGTCGTTGTCCATATTCTTTGAATTTGATGCTTGTCTATGAGTGTTTAGTTCACTTTTTGTATGGACATTGATTCTTTATTTTCTTGAACCCTCAACCATGATTTCTTGTTTTAATTTTTACCTTGCCTTAGAAAGTAGGGAGTATTCACACTTTGATAATATGGTTGAATTCAAGTTGGGGAGAGAATGTTTACTTACTTTTTAGTTGATTGATTATGAGGTGTGAAAAAAAAAGAGAAAAGAAAAAAATGTGAAAAAGAAGTGAAAAGAAAAAGAAATAAAAAAAGAGAAAAAGTTTTGAAAAATAAAGAAAAAAAAGAATATGGAATAATGTTGTGTTAATAATTATGTGATTGTTTTGAGAAATTTGGTATTATGAAGAAGTTTGATTGAAATTTTGTGTTTGAACTTTTGTGAGTTGATCACTCCCTTAGGTTTGGGCAAGTTTTTGTTTCGATTAGCCTTAGGAATTATCCCTTGTTTGTTAACCAAGCCACATTACAACCTTGAGAAGTCCTTGTGATTCTTGTCTTTGTGTTTTCAACATGATTTTTGGATGATTACATAATTTAGTCTTTTGTTTGCAAGATTGTGGGTGAGTGAAAATACCCCACTTTTTGTGATTTTCATCTACCGATGATTGTGTGCTAGGTTGATTCATTTTTGAACTAGTGTTGTTTTAGAATGTTTGGTATATTCTTTATATTTAGCATTTGTGTCATGTTTATGTTATCATTCTAGTTTAATGGTAAGTATTTACTTTGTGTGTACTGTTTTTCATTTGAGCCATACATTTGTTTCCGTTTTTCAAAACTTGTTGATTTGTGATATTTGGATTTTTGCGTTTGTTTCCATGAGTTAGTTGATTCTTGTTTAGGGACAAACAAGTTTAAGTTGGGGAGAGTTTGATGAGTGCTAAATTGTTGTAAATTTGAGTGTGAATAATTAGCACTCATCGGCTTAATTCATTTGTTTTACATCAATAAACCTCAATTTTAGTCAATATTTGGTATAGTTTACGTTATAGTGTATATATTGTGTTATCGTGTAAATATCATTGAGTTTAATTATTTTCATCTTATTTTTGTAGGTATACAAGCATTGATATTTATACATAGTTAGTTAGAGCATTGAATAAGCTTTCCAACGCTTCAAACCGGACGAAAATCGGAGTTACGGTTCTCAAGTTATGGCCGAAATAGTGCAAAATTTTTGCTGTTCTGGTGTACTTCGCCGGGCGAAGCAATTGGCTCGCCGGGCGAAGCAGAAATACCCAAAAACGTGAAAAGGTTCTGTATTGAGCCTTCAGGCGAACCGTTTGCGTCGTCGGGCGAAGCGGTGCTGACAGAAACACGTTTTAAGGGCCAAAAACACATTTTTTAGGTTATGGTTGGATATTTTAGAGCTCCAATCCATCCAATAGCATTTTTTTGAGTGGAATGATGCTAGAAAACACATTGGAGCTGTCAAATGGATGATCCGGGGTTGAATCCCTCATCAATCGGATCCGACAAACCGAGAGATTTTGGGTTTTTCTCCATTTCTTCTCTTTGTAGTTTCTTTTGTGAGTTTTGTTATGTATATACTTTGATCTCATGTATAATTGTTGACTATTATGTTGTATAAAGCTTGCTTTCATATTTTTATGGATTATTGTCTTAGATTGTTGCTTTATTGCTATGTGTTTGAGTTGCTATAGAGATGTAGGGTTCTAATGCTTATCTAGGATGATTTTCTATTAACTTAATTGCAGAGATGGATTAGGTTGATAATCACTTAGTGTCAGTGCTTAATGCGTCTGAGTGGTCTTGTTTGTCTGAGAGATCGACATTTACGGGAAGCTCGGATTTCTCATGTGTTGTTTAGGTGTCTGAGAGATCGTCACTTAGATAATGTTGTGGGTTGTGTTGTTGACATGTGGTAATATTGATAGGTTACAAGTTGAGTATATTCGGTCAATAAGTTTGAGTTTGTGAAGAGTAGATTATATGCAATACTTGATAGTTCCTTCTATTTGAAGAATGAATTTATTTTATGTTCAAATGTTATATTTTCCTTGTTTACTTTCAACCCATTTAACCCGAACTCATAACTGCGGAAACTGTTGAACGACAGTTCAATGCACTGATCCCTGTGGAGACGATAATTTTTCCCGGAGTAATACTTCCTAACTTTTGTTGCTTGCCGCTTTACCGCTCCAACAAAATGGCTCCGTTGCCGGGGATTGGTGTTTGGTTGAACTTGCATCGCAATAGTTTCTTTGGTTTTGAGTTTTGTATATATTGAACATATTGTATATTCTTACTTGTCTATATTTGTCTATATGTTTACTATACTTTCACATGTTTTCTATACTTGTAAATTTGTTAGTATTGTTTGTTTCCTTTCACGTTTGCTTGTGTATGGTTAGGAATAGCCGGGCGGAAGTAACTTGAAGGAACGTTCTTAAATAACAGGCGTCGAGCTTACGACGTAAAACAAGCATGTTTGTTCTTTTTAGTTTTTGTTTAGTTTAGATAGTGCGATGCAATTGTCTAAATAAATTTAGATCGGACCAGTTCTTAAATTTCAAATCTTCACTTTTAAATTTGTTTAGACAATTTCATCTAGTTTTTTAGTTTGTGTATATTAATAGTTGTGTGTTTGTCTTTGAGCTTGTTTTGAGTAGCTTGAGAAATTTAAGGTGATTTTCCAAGTTTGATCATTTCGACTTGCGAGTGTATGGTAATGATTTTGTTAAAATTGTATACACATTCAAGGTATGTTTTTATCTCTTTCTAGACTTTAGCATATTCTTGATACTTAGGCTTTTTACAACTTTTATGCCATTCATTCTTTTGTATACTTGTTTGTTTGTGGATCACTTTAGTTCCTATCCTTTTTGTGAGATAGCTTCCCATTGTTCACATATGCTGGAGACCACAATTCTTGTTCTAACTTGATTTTATTATGCTTAATCTTTTGTTTGTGTTGATTATATGATGCATGAAAGTGATCAAGGCATTTTGTTCCATTTTGAGCATAACTACCTTGGCCAAATAGTCAATTCACCTTGTGAGTGTGTGATCATTAGTATCCCTTTCGAGCCTTTTGTCGTTGTCCATATTCTTTGAATTTGATGCTTGTCTATGAGTGTTTAGTTCACTTTTTGTATGGACATTGATTCTTTATTTTCTTGAACCCTCAACCATGATTTCTTGTTTTAATTTTTACCTTGCCTTAGAAAGTAGGGAGTATTCACACTTTGATAATATGGTTGAATTCAAGTTGGGGAGAGAATGTTTACTTACTTTTTAGTTGATTGATTATGAGGTGTGAAAAAAAAAAGAGAAAAGAAAAAAATGTGAAAAAGAAGTGAAAAGAAAAAGAAATAAAAAAAGAGAAAAAGTTTTGAAAAATAAAGAAAAAAAAGAATATGGAATAATGTTGTGTTAATAATTATGTGATTGTTTTGAGAAATTTGGTATTATGAAGAAGTTTGATTGAAATTTTGTGTTTGAACTTTTGTGAGTTGATCACTCCCTTAGGTTTGGGCAAGTTTTTGTTTCGATTAGCCTTAGGAATTATCCCTTGTTTGTTAACCAAGCCACATTACAACCTTGAGAAGTCCTTGTGATTCTTGTCTTTGTGTTTTCAACATGATTTTTGGATGATTACATAATTTAGTCTTTTGTTTGCAAGATTGTGGGTGAGTGAAAATACCCCACTTTTTGTGTTTTTCATCTACCGATGATTGTGTGCTAGGTGTGATTCATTTTTGAACTAGTGTTGTTTTAGAATGTTTGGTATATTCTTTATATTTAGCATTTGTGTCATGTTTATGTTATCATTCTAGTTTAATGGTAAGTATTTACTTTGTGTGTACTGTTTTTCATTTGAGCCATACATTTGTTTCCGTTTTTCAAAACTTGTTGATTTGTGATATTTGGATTTTTGCGTTTGTTTCCTTGAGTTAGTTGATTCTTGTTTAGGGACAAACAAGTTTAAGTTGGGGAGAGTTTGATGAGTGCTAAATTGTTGTAAATTTGAGTGTGAATAATTAGCACTCATCGGCTTAATTCATTTGTTTTACATCAATAAACCTCAATTTTAGTCAATATTTGGTATAGTTTACGTTATAGTGTATATATTGTGTTATCGTGTAAATATCATTGAGTTTAATTATTTTCATCTTATTTTTGTAGGTATACAAGCATTGATATTTATACATAGTTAGATAGAGCATTGAATAAGCTTTCCAACGCTTCAAACCGGGCGAAAATCGGAGTTACGGTTCTCAAGTTATGGCCGAAATAGTGCAAAATTTTTGCTGTTCTGTTGTACTTCGCCGGGCGAAGCAATTGGCTCGCCGGGCGAAGCAGAAATACCCAAAAACGTGAAAAGGTTCTGTATTGAGCCTTCAGGCGAACCGTTTGCGTCGTCGGGCGAAGCGGTGCTGACAGAAACACGTTTTAAGGGCCAAAAACACATTTTTTAGGTTATGGTTGGATATTTTAGAGCTCCAATCCATCCAATAGCATTTTTTGAGTGGAATGATGCTAGAAAACACATTGGAGCTGTCAAATGGATGATCCGGGGTTGAATCCCTCATCAATCGGATCCGACAAACCGAGAGATTTTGGGTTTTTCTCCATTTCTTCTCTTTGTAGTTTCTTTTGTGAGTTTTGTTATGTATATACTTTGATCTCATGTATATTTGTTGACTATTATGTTGTATAAAGCTTGCTTTCATATTTTTAGGGATTATTGTCTTAGATTGTTGCTTTATTGCTATGTGTTTGAGTTGCTATAGAGATGTAGGGTTCTAATGCTTATCTAGGATGATTTTCTATTAACTTAATTGCAGAGATGGATTAGGTTGATAATCACTTAGTGTCAGTGCTTAATGCGTCTGAGTGGTCTTGTTTGTCTGAGAGATCGACATTTACGGGAAGCTCGGTTTTCTCATGTGTTGTTTAGGTGTCTGAGAGATCGTCACTTAGATAATGTTGTGGGTTGTGTTGTTGACATGTGGTAATATTGATAGGTTACAAGTTGAGTATATTCGGTCAATAAGTTTAAGTTTGTGAAGAGTAGATTATATGCAATACTTGATAGTTCCTTCTATTTGAAGAATGAATTTATTTTATGTTCAAATGTTATATTTTCCTTGTTTACTTTCAACCCATTTAACCCGAACTCATAACTGCGGAAACTGTTGAACGGCAGTTCAATGCACTGATCCCTGTGGAGACGATAATTTTTCCCGGAGTAATACTTCCTAACTTTTGTTGCTTGCCGCTTTACCGCTCCAACAAAATGGCTCCGTTGCCGGGGATTGGTGTTTGGTTGAACTTGCATCGCAATAGTTTCTTTAGTTTTGAGTTTTGTATATATTGAACATATTGTATATTCTTACTTGTCTATATTTGTGTATATGTTTACTATACTTTCACATGTTTTCTATACTTGTAAATTTGTTAGTATTGTTTGTTTCCTTTCACGTTTGCTTGTGTATGGTTAGGAATAGCCGGGCGGAAGTAACTTGAAGGAACGTTCTTAAATAACAGGCGTCGAGCTTACGACGTAAAACAAGCATGTTTGTTCTTTTTAGTTTTTGTTTAGTTTAGATAGTGCGATGCAATTGTCTAAATAAATTTAGATCGGACCAGTTCTTAAATTTCAAATCTTCACTTTTAAATTTGTTTAGACAATTTCATCTAGTTTTTTAGTTTGTGTATATTAATAGTTGTGTGTTTGTCTTTGAGCTTGTTTTGAGTAGCTTGAGAAATTTAAGGTGATTTTCCAAGTTTGATCATTTCGACTTGCGAGTGTATGGTAATGATTTTGTTAAAATTTTATACACATTCAAGGTATGTTTTTATCTCTTTCTAGACTTTAGCATATTCTTGATACTTAGGCTTTTTACAACTTTTATGCCATTCATTCTTTTGTATATTTGTTTGTTTGTGGATCACTTTAGTTCCTATCCTTTTTGTGAGATAGCTTCCCATTGTTCACATATGCTGGAGACCACAATTCTTGTTCTAACTTGATTTTATTATGCTTAATCTTTTGTTTGTGTTGATTATATGATGCATGAAAGTGATCAAGGCATTTTGTTCCATTTTGAGCATAACTACCTTGGCCAAATAGTCAATTCACCTTGTGAGTGTGTGATCATTAGTATCCCTTTCGAGCCTTTTGTCGTTGTCCATATTCTTTGAATTTGATGCTTGTCTATGAGTGTTTAGTTCACTTTTTGTATGGACATTGATTCTTTATTTTCTTGAACCCTCAACCATGATTTCTTGTTTTAATTTTTACCTTGCCTTAGAAAGTAGGGAGTATTCACACTTTGATAATATGGTTGAATTCAAGTTGGGGAGAGAATGTTTACTTACTTTTTAGTTGATTGATTATGAGGTGTGAAAAAAAAAAGAGAAAAGAAAAAAATGTGAAAAAGAAGTGAAAAGAAAAAGAAATAAAAAAAGAGAAAAAGTTTTGAAAAATAAAGAAAAAAAAGAATATGGAATAATGTTGTGTTAATAATTATGTGATTGTTTTGAGAAATTTGGTATTATGAAGAAGTTTGATTGAAATTTTGTGTTTGAACTTTTGTGAGTTGATCACTCCCTTAGGTTTGGGCAAGTTTTTGTTTCGATTAGCCTTAGGAATTATCCCTTGTTTGTTAACCAAGCCACATTACAACCTTGAGAAGTCCTTGTGATTCTTGTCTTTGTGTTTTCAACATGATTTTTGGATGATTACATAATTTAGTTTTTTGTTTGCAAGATTGTGGGTGAGTGAAAATACCCCACTTTTTGTGTTTTTCATCTACCGATGATTGTGTGCTAGGTGTGATTCATTTTTGAACTAGTGTTGTTTTAGAATGTTTGGTATATTCTTTATATTTAGCATTTGTGTCATGTTTATGTTATCATTCTAGTTTAATGGTAAGTATTTACTTTGTGTGTACTGTTTTTCATTTGAGCCATACATTTGTTTCCGTTTTTCAAAACTTGTTGATTTGTGATATTTGGATTTTTGCGTTTGTTTCCTTGAGTTAGTTGATTCTTGTTTAGGGACAAACAAGTTTAAGTTGGGGAGAGTTTGATGAGTGCTAAATTGTTGTAAATTTGAGTGTGAATAATTAGCACTCATCGGCTTAATTCATTTGTTTTACATCAATAAACCTCAATTTTAGTCAATATTTGGTATAGTTTACGTTATAGTGTATATATTGTGTTATCGTGTAAATATCATTGAGTTTAATTATTTTCATCTTATTTTTGTAGGTATACAAGCATTGATATTTATACATAGTTAGATAGAGCATTGAATAAGCTTTCCAACGCTTCAAACCGGGCGAAAATCGGAGTTACGGTTCTCAAGTTATGGCCGAAATAGTGCAAAATTTTTGCTGTTCTGGTGTACTTCGCCGGGCGAAGCAATTGGCTCGCCGGGCGAAGCAGAAATACCCAAAAACGTGAAAAGGTTCTGTATTGAGCCTTCAGGCGAACCGTTTGCGTCGTCGGGCGAAGCGGTGCTGACAGAAACACGTTTTAAGGGCCAAAAACACATTTTTTTAGGTTATGGTTGGATATTTTAGAGCTCCAATCCATCCAATAGCATTTTTTTGAGTGGAATGATGCTAGAAAACACATTGGAGCTGTCAAATGGATGATCCGGGGTTGAATCCCTCATCAATCGGATCCGACAAACCGAGAGATTTTGGGTTTTTCTCCATTTCTTCTCTTTGTAGTTTCTTTTGTGAGTTTTGTTATGTATATACTTTGATCTCATGTATATTTGTTGACTATTATGTTGTATAAAGCTTGCTTTCATATTTTTATGGATTATTGTCTTAGATTGTTGCTTTATTGCTATGTGTTTGAGTTGCTATAGAGATGTAGGGTTCTAATGCTTATCTAGGATGATTTTCTATTAACTTAATTGCAGAGATGGATTAGGTTGATAATCACTTAGTGTCAGTGCTTAATGCGTCTGAGTGGTCTTGTTTGTCTGAGAGATCGACATTTACGGGAAGCTCGGTTTTCTCATGTGTTGTTTAGGTGTCTGAGAGATCGTCACTTAGATAATGTTGTGGGTTGTGTTGTTGACATGTGGTAATATTGATAGGTTACAAGTTGAGTATATTCGGTCAATAAGTTTAAGTTTGTGAAGAGTAGATTATATGCAATACTTGATAGTTCCTTCTATTTGAAGAATGAATTTATTTTATGTTCAAATGTTATATTTTCCTTGTTTACTTTCAACCCATTTAACCCGAACTCATAACTGCGGAAACTGTTGAACGGCAGTTCAATGCACTGATCCCTGTGGAGACGATAATTTTTCCCGGAGTAATACTTCCTAACTTTTGTTGCTTGCCGCTTTACCGCTCCAACAAAATGGCTCCGTTGCCGGGGATTGGTGTTTGGTTGAACTTGCATCGCAATAGTTTCTTTAGTTTTGAGTTTTGTATATATTGAACATATTGTATATTCTTACTTGTCTATATTTGTGTATATGTTTACTATACTTTCACATGTTTTCTATACTTGTAAATTTGTTAGTATTGTTTGTTTCCTTTCACGTTTGCTTGTGTATGGTTAGGAATAGCCGGGCGGAAGTAACTTGAAGGAACGTTCTTAAATAACAGGCGTCGAGCTTACGACGTAAAACAAGCATGTTTGTTCTTTTTAGTTTTTGTTTAGTTTAGATAGTGCGATGCAATTGTCTAAATAAATTTAGATCGGACCAGTTCTTAAATTTCAAATCTTCACTTTTAAATTTGTTTAGACAATTTCATCTAGTTTTTTAGTTTGTGTATATTAATAGTTGTGTGTTTGTCTTTGAGCTTGTTTTGAGTAGCTTGAGAAATTTAAGGTGATTTTCCAAGTTTGATCATTTCGACTTGCGAGTGTATGGTAATGATTTTGTTAAAATTTTATACACATTCAAGGTATGTTTTTATCTCTTTCTAGACTTTAGCATATTCTTGATACTTAGGCTTTTTACAACTTTTATGCCATTCATTCTTTTGTATACTTGTTTGTTTGTGGATCACTTTAGTTCCTATCCTTTTTGTGAGATAGCTTCCCATTGTTCACATATGCTGGAGACCACAATTCTTGTTCTAACTTGATTTTATTATGCTTAATCTTTTGTTTGTGTTGATTATATGATGCATGAAAGTGATCAAGGCATTTTGTTCCATTTTGAGCATAACTACCTTGGCCAAATAGTCAATTCACCTTGTGAGTGTGTGATCATTAGTATCCCTTTCGAGCCTTTTGTCGTTGTCCATATTCTTTGAATTTGATGCTTGTCTATGAGTGTTTAGTTCACTTTTTGTATGGACATTGATTCTTTATTTTCTTGAACCCTCAACCATGATTTCTTGTTTTAATTTTTACCTTGCCTTAGAAAGTAGGGAGTATTCACACTTTGATAATATGGTTGAATTCAAGTTGGGGAGAGAATGTTTACTTACTTTTTAGTTGATTGATTATGAGGTGTGAAAAAAAAAAAGAGAAAAGAAAAAAATGTGAAAAAGAAGTGAAAAGAAAAAGAAATAAAAAAAGAGAAAAAGTTTTGAAAAATAAAGAAAAAAAAGAATATGGAATAATGTTGTGTTAATAATTATGTGATTGTTTTGAGAAATTTGGTATTATGAAGAAGTTTGATTGAAATTTTGTGTTTGAACTTTTGTGAGTTGATCACTCCCTTAGGTTTGGGCAAGTTTTTGTTTCGATTAGCCTTAGGAATTATCCCTTGTTTGTTAACCAAGCCACATTACAACCTTGAGAAGTCCTTGTGATTCTTGTCTTTGTGTTTTCAACATGATTTTTGGATGATTACATAATTTAGTCTTTTGTTTGCAAGATTGTGGGTGAGTGAAAATACCCCACTTTTTGTGTTTTTCATCTACCGATGATTGTGTGCTAGGTGTGATTCATTTTTGAACTAGTGTTGTTTTAGAATGTTTGGTATATTCTTTATATTTAGCATTTGTGTCATGTTTATGTTATCATTCTAGTTTAATGGTAAGTATTTACTTTGTGTGTACTGTTTTTCATTTGAGCCATACATTTGTTTCCGTTTTTCAAAACTTGTTGATTTGTGATATTTGGATTTTTGCGTTTGTTTCCTTGAGTTAGTTGATTCTTGTTTAGGGACAAACAAGTTTAAGTTGGGGAGAGTTTGATGAGTGCTAAATTGTTGTAAATTTGAGTGTGAATAATTAGCACTCATCGGCTTAATTCATTTGTTTTACATCAATAAACCTCAATTTTAGTCAATATTTGGTATAGTTTACGTTATAGTGTATATATTGTGTTATCGTGTAAATATCATTGAGTTTAATTATTTTCATCTTATTTTTGTAGGTATACAAGCATTGATATTTATACATAGTTAGATAGAACATTGAATAAGCTTTCCAACGCTTCAAACCGGGCGAAAATCGGAGTTACGGTTCTCAAGTTATGGCCGAAATAGTGCAAAATTTTTGCTGTTCTGGTGTACTTCGCCGGGCGAAGCAATTGGCTCGCCGGGCGAAGCAGAAATACCCAAAAACGTGAAAAGGTTCTGTATTGAGCCTTCAGGCGAACCGTTTGCGTCGTCGGGCGAAGCGGTGCTGACAGAAACACGTTTTAAGGGCCAAAAACACATTTTTTAGGTTATGGTTGGATATTTTAGAGCTCCAATCCATCCAATAGCATTTTTTTGAGTGGAATGATGCTAGAAAACACATTGGAGCTGTCAAATGGATGATCCGGGGTTGAATCCCTCATCAATCGGATCCGACAAACCGAGAGATTTTGGGTTTTTCTCCATTTCTTCTCTTTGTAGTTTCTTTTGTGAGTTTTGTTATGTATATACTTTGATCTCATGTATATTTGTTGACTATTATGTTGTATAAAGCTTGCTTTCATATTTTTATGGATTATTGTCTTAGATTGTTGCTTTATTGCTATGTGTTTGAGTTGCTATAGAGATGTAGGGTTCTAATGCTTATCTAGGATGATTTTCTATTAACTTATTTGCAGAGATGGATTAGGTTGATAATCACTTAGTGTCAGTGCTTAATGCGTCTGAGCGGTCTTGTTTGTCTGAGAGATCGACATTTACGGGAAGCTCGGATTTCTCATGTGTTGTTTAGGTGTCTGAGAGATCGTCACTTAGATAATGTTGTGGGTTGTGTTGTTGACATGTGGTAATATTGATAGGTTACAAGTTGAGTATATTCGGTCAATAAGTTTAAGTTTGTGAAGAGTAGATTATATGCAATACTTGATAGTTCCTTCTATTTGAAGAATGAATTTATTTTATGTTCATATGTTATATTTTCCTTGTTTACTTTCAACCCATTTAACCCGAACTCATAACTGCGGAAACTGTTGAACGGCAGTTCAATGCACTGATCCCTGTGGAGACGATAATTTTTCTCGGAGTAATACTTCCTAACTTTTGTTGCTTGCCGCTATACCGCTCCAACAGATCCCGAGAACCCAACTAGGACAAGTAAGTAGAAGAGACCGAGAAGAACCCATCATTAGAGAATTTCCAGCCCAAACTGTCCTTTTCCTTGGAAAACTGAAAGTCATGAAGGAGAAGGAGAAACTCGGTTGCTAACAATTCTTCATGAATGAAGAAATCTCTCCTCCGCCCAAAATCCTAAACAACCCTCCCATTTACTAACCTCCCCATCTCCCAAATATTGGCGGATTGTCTTTGGGAGATAGTAAAAAGCCTATGAACCTCGATCTCAAAGGGATAGGACGCACCCCGATATCCTCCCAGAAAGAAGTCTGCAACCCAAACCCAATCTTCCTCAACAACCCATTCTCAAACCAATTAGGGGGATCATCATTCTTAGACCTAAGGAAAGATACATCTATCCACCAGGAGGAGACAAAATTAGACTCTAAAGCTCGGCCCCCATCTAAGGAAACCACTATGGATAAGCCATATTTAGAGACCAAAATATCAACCCAGAACCCAGAAGACCTAGACAAGAGACGCGAACGCCACTTAGCCAGGAGGGCTAGATTGACCACACGAAGAACTCGAACCCTAGCCCACCTGCCTTTTTAGGCCTACACACAGCAAACCACTTGACCCAACCAATCTTAGAACCCCCTTTCACCCCTACCCAAAGGAACCTCATCTAAATCCTAACAATTTTCTTCCAAACTTTGGTAGGAATCATAAGGATCGAAAGGAAGAAAATGAGAATAACATTGAGGATCGAACTAAGGAGAGTGACCCTACCACCGAGACTGAGATACCTATGACTCCTAGAGTCAAGCCTTCTCTAGATAAGGGTAACTAGGGGCTCCCAAGAAGAACCTAACCTAAGATTAACACCCACAGGAAGCCAAATCCACTTTAAAGGAAGAGACTACACCTTACAAAGAAGGAAGTTCTCAGCCACACCTAGAAAAGAAGGATTAACATTAATCCCGATCAAGCCCCTCTTATGTAGGTTCATCCCAAGATCAGAACGAAGCTCAAACCCTGCGGATCGCCTTTATAGCCCGCAAATTACCATGAGTGTTCCCCTATATTTAAGGTATCATTGTCAAGTGTTAGATCAATTGCTTCAATAGAAAGAATATTTTGTTCAAAGAAGAATTGTCACTGATAAAGGCTATTGTTAAGGTCAAATTTTAGACATAAGAATGGTTGTTAGCTAAGGTCGATGGTTATTTTGAGTATTATTAGTTAAAATGGGAATTTAATCTGGACTTACGTAATTTTTAGTGTGGATCCCTAGTATCTTGGATGTAGTACCTTTGTACTCATACGTAATTGAAATTTCTCCTTTGTTTATAAAAAAATGATAAGAATTGTATTATTATCAAAGCTTATAATGAACTAGAAAAGAAAAAAATAATAGTAAATATAATAATAATAAGGGTTAAATATGTTATTGATCCTTATAAATATCTTAATTTAGACTTTTAGTCCCTATAAAAAAAATATTTACTTCTTGTCCCTATAAAATTACTTTTACACGCAGTTTTAATATCTGTAGAGGGACTAAAACTGCGTGCAAAAATAATTTTATAGGGACTAAAATTTAATTTTTTTTATAGGGACTAAAAGTCAAAAGTGATAATTTTATAAGGACTAAAAACATATTTAACCCTAATAATAATAATAATAATAATAATAATAATAATAATAATAATAATAATAATTATAATAATAATAATAATAATAATAATAATAATAATAATATTATTATTATTATTATTATTATTATTATTATTATTATTATTATTATTATTATTATTATTATTATTTTAACCCGAGTCCGTCAAAGGGTAAGTCGTTTATATTTTCATTTTAAAGAAAGTTTTAAAAGAGATTTTGTTGATTCCTTATGTATATTATTACTTTATGTTTCATATATGTTAAAAGCAATTATATTTGTTATTAAATAACCACAAAAACTCATTCTTTGTATTGGTTGATAATTTTGACTAATATAAAAATAGAAAAAAAATCAAAGTGGAAATGTGATTAAAGTTGGTGTCCAATCAATTAAAACGGTTTGGCAACAATTGATATAAAAGACATTTTATCAAAATCAGTCCAATTTTTATAGTTAAATTAAAATTAAAATTTATTATAATATATCTACAATGTGTAAATTAGGAATATATCCTTATAAAGTTAATTCTCTGTATTTATTTTTATAAACTAAAATTAATTTAATATATAATATATTTTGACTATCTGACTTATATATTAAATATATTGTTTTTAATATTAAAGATGGTATCAATTATATATGGAAAGTTTTTTAAAAAAATGTTGGTACCTGAGGTGCAGGATGAATTTAGACAAAATATTAGCTAATTACCTTGAGTTATTTTATAAATTTGAATTTTCTATAAAAGTATATATTAAAAAATGAATTAAAATAATATCTATCTATATACAAAAACAAAAATTCTCTCTATAAATTAAAGCTCTCCCTATAATTTTATTTTCACATTTCATATTTCACATTTCATATTACAGTAACAGAGAATGAGAGAGAATTTTCAGTGTGATATTGCGGTAGCATTGATCGGCTGTTGGTTCCTAGCCTCAATCAATTCTCAAAGCTACTCATCTATTGAGGTATATTTTTTTGAACTAAACTTTTTATTTTCATGCGTGATATTAAACTTTTTAGTTTCATTTTTTTATTATCTTATAATCATTTTTGTTTGAACTAGATAGAAGAAGTTCACTTATAATCTTATATTTTTCAGTTAAAAAATTATTACTGCCGTATAATGTATAGTGGGTCGTAGAATTGAATTTTACAGTTTTATAGTTAATTTCCAGAAAAATAATAAACTTTAAGGTCACATTTGTGCTTTTATTTTTGGTCTTTAGCAAAACTCTGTCCAATTTATTAGTAAAACTTTAATTATCAATTATTTTTCATGTGGAAGAAGTTTCCAATTTAAAGTTTACTTCAGTTATCTTTGAGAGAAGTGTAGATTAGGATTGGTGTCATTTTTTTTAATAAATATTTTTTGTTCAACATTATTTTAAAAAACGTATTATTATTTTATATGATTTTCCATTACACTAACATTTTTTTTAAATTTTTTTTAATGAAGGTTCATATTGAAAAAGAAAAGATAATACAAAGAGATCACAAAAAGGACAACTAAGTTAGCCCCATCAAAAAGAAAATAATCTAACGAAAGGTATACCTATTCCATTTTGATAATGGAGTTGATAATAAAGTTGTTAAGGAGTTGAAGATATTGAAGACATGTTTACATTTCTGGTGATCTACTTCTCTTGAACGAAGCATTACTAGTACCAGTAGAAGTAATAGTAGCAGGTGCAACAATGTTGTTATTTCTACCATTATTGAATGAAGTAGAACTGCCATTATTATTTTTTGTTCTACTTTGAACTTGATGATAGTTTGATGGAGCAGTTCCAAGTTGTACAATGTTTAAAAACAAAGATGATGGTATGCATGTTTAATTGATACACAGGGAAATACTCCTTCTAGCAGTAGAAACTAAAGTGAGAGGTGAACCAAAGAGTCTCGGTGGGGATGAGTCGGAAGAAGGAGGAGTCTGATTATCATTATAATTAATGATATTCATGGTTGTTGGAAGTACCATAGCAGAAGAATAATGGTTATCATCAATAGAATATATATTAGTAGTTTTTGTTGTGTTTGTGTGAAGAGGAATAGGAGTGGGGCAAACACAACAACCATCAATATCACAACAAAAACTACTACTATTCGTTCTACTAATGATAATCATTATCCTTCCGCTATGGTACTTACAACAACTGTCAATATCACTAATTATAATGATAATGAGACACCTCCTTCTTTCGACTCTTCCCCACCATGACTTTTTGGTTCATCTCTCATATTAGTTCATACTACCATAAGAAGTATTGCCTGGTGTGTCAATACAACATGCAGGCCAACATCTATGTTTCCAAGCATTGGACAACTTTGATTTGCTCCACCTAACTAACATCAAGTTCAAAGTAGAACAAGAAATAATAGTAATGATAGTTATACTTCATTCAATAATGGTAGAAATAACAACATTGTTGCACCTATTACCGTTACTTCTATCGGTACTGGTAATGCTTCATCCAAGAGAAGTAGATCACCAAATTTTTTGAAAGGAGTGAGTTTAAATCAAAGTTAAAAAGTTGGTGGAACCTCAAGAAGATGCATAAATCCACGTCCTCCCACTTTTTATCAAGACAAAGTAAACAATAACATATCTTTAATATCTTCAACTACTTTATCAACATGATACAATTACAATGGTAATAGTGTGTTTTCAAGTATGTTGCAAGAGCAAGTGAACGATATTTTGTAAGTGCAACATAAATTTATACTATGAGAGAGTCTCCCATAATTAACCGATGTTCGACATATTGCAAGAATTAATGATATATTTGTTCATAGTACCATAAATGTTCAACAACATGCAAGGCCTTTACCAGGATATCGTGTAGATCGATTTCCCACTATGTCTATTGTTCATGTGGGACCAAAAACTTCTATACCACGATAACCACAGCCGCCTTTTGATCCTTAAATAAGTAGTTACCACCTAAAATCTCCACCAGCTCCACCTGAACCAGGATTGAGTGTTGTTGTAGAATTTGACCAACACATGCAGACGAGTACAACATTGGCTAGATCAAGGAATCATCTTCGTGGTAATAACCACATTCTCATGAGAACTAATCCTCCACTTAGGGATCGGAGGAACATGCTTAGGGATGAGGTGTTTTCACATTACTTTCTTGATTACTTGTTAATAATATTTTGGTTGGGGATTAGTAACAACTAATTTACTGCCATTAATATACTCACTTTCCAAATACTATGTATTTATTTATCTTAGATATAGGTGTATGCATGCATTTGGAGTTTAATACTACAATTGAATGGGAATAATAAAAAGTTTATTATTGACATTGATATTTATACGATTAAATTGGTAGAATTATATCATAACTAGTATTATAATGTTTACTAATGTAGCATTCATCTAGTCAAGTATTTAAGTATGTAATATATGTAATAGGTTTTAAGCACCCTACAACATCTACACGTTACAGGCTCAATGAAGATAGAGGTAAATAAATATTTATACATTATACATTTTTCATCTTCTTTCTTATGACTAAGTTATTTATTGATTTATTATACCAAGTAATTTTAAACATATATTTCACTTCACTTTCATGAATCTTGCAAATGTATGACATATGACTTAGTGATATTAGGTTATGTAATTGTGTAAATGGGCTTGATTCTCCAAAATGTACAGATGTGATAAATAGTATAGATGATTTGAGATATGAGGAAAAATTATTATGCCTTTATGAATGTATAAATTATTATTTATTTTTGTATACTTACTCTATTTATCATTCTCGTCATAACTTATCATGTTCGAATTTCAAATTTAGTTTAGAATAAATAAGTATAGTAAGACTTGAGCTTGATTATGATTAATAGCCATACATTCAATTGAATATAATTAATTATTCTGTTTGAATTCAATTTGAATAATTTGTCAGTTATGGAAACTCACTTAGACAATTTTGTTGCAAAAGATTTTTTATAATTTATTACTTTTGATGTTGAAATTGATGCACATTCATTTTCATTGGTATATGAAATGTTAGTAAAAGTTCTGTAGTTAACGCATTTATGATTTCTTTATAAGTAACATATATAAAGTGTACTTTGTTAAGAAATATGTCAAAATCCATAGATTTGCAAGTTTCTCAAATTTAGGCTCACAAATTCATTAACTAAGTTTTTCATACATGCAATCAATTTGATCTATAGCCAAAGTATGCAATCAATTTGATCTATAGCCAAAGTATACTAGTATACCAATGTCTACATACAGTATCTAGAAGTTCTATAACACATAAAATCCTCATTGTTCATCCTACGGGATCAGTTCAGTTAAGCATGTGCTCATACTCACCTTTAAAAATATTATACAAGAAGGAAATATATATATATATATATATATATATATATATATATATATATATATATATATATCATAATATTTTTGAAAATATCATTGGCTAGTGATATTTTAAAATCAAAAAACAAAAATACAAGATTCAAACATTCTAATTCAATATCATTAGTTTAACTTTCCTTCATTTGAATCTCTATAAAAATATTAGGCAACGAAAGAAACTTATTCAATACCAACAAAATTAGATAGGGAAAATTGACATTAAAAGAATTACATATCCTTCTTCATAGCTTACAGTTAGGAAAAAAAAATTATACGAAAAAGGAACCGAGACAAACTCCTTAAATTAAAAAAGAAAAAGCAACAAGGGATAAGCCAAAACTTACTATTTTAAATAAGACAAAATTTCTTATTGCATTCATTATTGAAATATCAAATTAATTACTATGTATTTTGAATTGTACTTAATAATTTTAAATAACACATAATTTATTATTGCAGTGGTTACTTTTCATTAAAATGTAAATTTGTAATTTAAAAATATTATTTCAAACATTAATTCTTATTAAAAATGTCTATTTTCATTTATCTTAATTGAAGCAATCTTCATTCTAATTATAATTATGGATCAGGATACATTTAAAAAAATAAATAAATCTTATTTTTACTACACAATACACGGATCAAAGTCTAGTTAATAATAATTGTGAGTCATGTCTGCATGATAAAAAATAAATGAGTACAAAATTAAATGTTAAGAGAAAGCAAAAATTCATACTAATTACTAATTTAAAAATAATGCAAAAAAAAAAAAAAACTAGCTATTTTTTTCATATGATATAACTTATTCTGTATGTAGACATGGATATAATATACTTGATGCCATGAATATTGAATTTAATAGGGGTCTAAAAATACATACAAATTAGACTTGTTCGTCTCAATTCAAACACGATTCAAATGCTTATATATTAAAATAAATTTCAAATATATGATATTCAACGCAATTAAAACATTAAATAGAAACTGACATCGAGTTAAGAATATACTCACATACACCAAAAGTATAAAACACATAAGTCACGTCATACAAGAGGTGAGAAATGCTCGGTTTTCGAGGGTCCTCTCTTGATTGAGTAGATAAAAAAGGTGGTTTGGGATGTCAATGGAGAGAATAGTGGTGAAATGAGTTCTATGTCAATCCTGTTTTGCCGAAGGTGGCGACAACTTCTTTTCTAGTTTTGGTTCTTAAAGTTGATAATCCAGCTTGTATTGAAGAATTTCGGCCTATTTATTTAACAGGAAGTATTTACATAATTCTATTCAAACTTCTTGCTTCTAGATTTAAGAAAGTAATGACTAATCTGATTTCTAAATGTCAATCGACTTTTATTTCTTCTAGACAAATATTGGACGGTGTTCTTGTAAAAAATGAGTTGGTGGATTATGTGAAAAGATTTAGAAAAAAGTGCATGCTAGTGAATGTCAATTTTGAAAAGCCCTATAATTGTGTTTATTGGAATTTCTTATGTTACTTGATGAAAATTATGGATTTTGGTAAAAATGGTTAGGGTGCATGAAATGTCTGGTTTCTTGTAGCTCAATGTCAATCCCTGTTAGGTAGCCCATATATATATATATATATATATATATATATATATATATATATATATATATATATATATATATATATATATATATATATATATATATATATATAGGAGGGATCAAATTACACCCGAAGAGTTACACTATATATATATATATAAAATTAATTATATATATAATTAATTAAATAATAAATTAGTAATACGATTACCAAATATTATTTATTAACAATTAAAAAACAAGTTATAATAAAAAACATAGTTATTATATTAATAATTACTAAGGGTCTGTTTGATAAAAATAGCAGTTGACTGATAAGCTAACTGATAGCTTTATAGTTTATGACTGATGGCTGATGACTGATGACTTATAGTTTATAGCAGATGGTTGAGACTGATAGCTTATAAGCTCAATGAAGTGTTTGGTAAAATTAGCGGTTCAATTAACTTATAAATGTAAAATGACATAAAAGATATTTAATGTATAATTATTTTATTTTAAATTAAAATAAATTATAAGGGTTAAAAATGGATTTTAATTGAAATAATAAGGATAAAAAATAAAGAAAAACTAATAAGCTATAAGACATAAGTTAAAACGCTATATGAAATAGCGTCTGAAAAATAAGCTATAAGCTAGTAAAATAAGTTATAAGCTCGTGATGAAAAGACCGTTATCAAACAGATCTAAATTATCATATGAGCTTATAAGACATAAGACATAAGCTATAAGCTCGAAAAGTTGTCTTACTAAACAGAGCCTAATTATTTAATTTTAATGTACAATTAGAGAAAAAACGTCACGCGGCACTTATATACACACTTTGTTACCAAACCTTGACTTATGAAAATAATGCATAGGGGAATTTTAAACTTGTCAAGTATAAAATTTATGTCTCACATAAAAAATATAGTCTAGATTATATCTACTAATACAATTTATAATATAGTAAGCTATAAAGTGGAGTGCTAATTTATCTGATATCAAGTTTTTTGTAAACATAGTAATCAATTGTAATTCATAAATTTTAAAGTTATCATATATAAAAGAAACATGACTTTTCTCTCACATTAACTTTGAACACTCTTTATAATGCTATGATAATTAAATAATTTTTATTATATATTAGTTGATAATACAACTAAAAATTATTAATAAAAATGATATTAATTTAATTAATAAATTTTAAAATTTTAATTAAATAAAATGTTAAACATATTATAAGATCAGATCGAACTTTTAAAAAAGTCAAACCCAACCAATGATATCTACTTGCAATTCAACTCTTTTTTAGAAAGGTTTAATAGTAGAAAATATAGATTGTTTCTGTAAGCTTAATATTCTTAAAAAATATTAATTTAATAGTTTAGCATCCTGCGAAGATATGTATTTTCAATCCAAAAGATCCACTCATCCTTAAAGAACATTCTTAAAGAAACATAGATCACTTTATCATGCTTAACATCGGGAAAAAGAATATGAATGCAAAAGCTTAATATATCAAGGAGGTATGAAATTAAATAATCTTGTTTTCATGAGACAAACCGCTCTAAACTCTAAAGGAGTTAATTCAATAGAATTAATTGTCCAATGAATTTCTAACCCAAGGTGTCATTGTTACTATCTTGATGAGACAAAAATTTATCAAAGAAGATATATTAAAAAAAGAATTTTAAAATCAAGAATAAAAAAATTCAAAAACTTATGGATATTTTGGAAGTAAAGAAAATTGATCTTGATGCTAAGGTACTCAATTGCAATTCATTATGTATTATCCTTAGATTCTCAAAAAATCATTTATCTTTTCATCTCTAATGTTCCTAAGCATTCATACATAAAAAACACTCAATTCAAGCATTTTCAAAGCATACTTTTCAAAATTTATAGGGTGGTAATTGATTACACTTTTGGTGTAATCGATTATATACTCATTCAACTGGAAATTTTAAAACGTTGAATATACAGTATTTAAATCAGGTAACTTATTAACCGATTTAGGAAATCCATTATGTTTGTAATTCAAAAATTATTATGCAGTTTTTAAATATGTGGTGACCCTTTATGGAAATGTCTCAAACTTATGCATATATTCATTGAGGTTTCTTCCGATGTATTTAAAAAAAAAAATACCAGTTTTCAAATTAACTCTTTCTTACACAATTTTTCATACAATTCAAATTCATTTCAAGTGTTCATTCTCAAATATCTTTGGAACTTTTTCTGCATTAATTGTCATATATTTTCAAAACGTTTATGTGGAATTAAGGTTATTATATTTGAATTATATATTGAAAGAGAGGAACGATTTTTTGTATTGAAATTTATTCCATAACATTACATATATTCAAAAACCTGTTTCAAGCTTTGTTTTGATTACCAAGGGTGCGGTGACAATTACTTGTAGTAGAAAGTGGTGTATTATCTAAGTGTTCTAAACAAAAGTATTGTACTTTCTGGTTTATGTGAGAATCCTCATAGTGTTTGATGATTTTAGAAAAAGTCATTTGATTCAGAGAGATTCTTATTCCACCATAAGTTTGGTGTTTAAGCTGGAAGATTGCAAGAGAGGTCTTGGCGTGAGGCTTGTATAAAGATCTTGCATGGTAGAAAATCCTTCAAGGTGTTAAGAGACCAGATGTGCCATTGATTGATAAGGAGAACTAGGATATATACTTGTATCATTTAAATTTTATGCACTTTGACTTTCTGAACTTTATATTGCTAAAAAATTAAGAACATAGCGAAAAAATGAGAAAAATTGGGCCAGCTTTATTCACCTCCCCTCTTAGGTTGCATCTCAAACTTGCAATTGGCAACAGAGATGGTTAATGAAACTTGTTCCTCGATCCGGGTAGATATGGATTCCATAAAACCGTTCTTGGCAGATGGTGGTAGAACAAACAAATCACCAATTTTTGTTGGTGAACACTATGATTTCTGGAAAATTCATATGCAAATGTACTAAGAAGCACAAGAGGATGAAATATGAAGTGTTGTCATGGATATATCCTTCATTCTTACAACTATCTTAAATAATGTAAAACAACAAAATATGCAAAGGAAAAAAGAAATATGCAAAGAAAAGTCTTATATAACAAGAAGGCAAAAAGAAATATACTTGCATCTACCTTTGAAATGGATGTATTTTATTCTGAGTCTCAAGTTGAAAAACAACCAAGGAAATCTGGAATAAATTGGAAGTAGCACACGAAGGAATTGAAAAATTCAATCCACAACAAACTATCTACAGCCACCATTATATATCTTTCTTGTGAAAGTATTTTCCTTGAAAACATTTGCTCAAGATCATGAAATTTTGGAACTTAAAGAAGCTTGGAAAAGTTTTCTATGATTTATTACAAGTGCAGAAAAATATTTCTAATGTTTGGAACTGATAACTCCTTACTTGGAGCAAATAGTTCCTTATAAGTTGATTGCATGCAATCCATTGAACTCTAAAATAATGAGCACAAAACTTATTGCATCCAACATTTTATCTTCTTTGATATTTCAAGAAAATGAGAATCCAACATTTGATCTTCACCAACAGTGATGACAATGAATCGGATTCGAAATTGTTATACACACACACACACACTTAAAGAAATATTTTGTGTAAAAAATGTAGTATTCTGAGTAAACAATTAATTTATTTATATTTTGTAGTTTGTAACGAGTTTAAACAAAATATATAAATCTTACCCCTCGGTTTTTTTATAAATTGAGATATGTGATGTGCTAGTTTTAACATATTAAAAGTGCAGAAGCTGAGGTTTGAACCCATTTACATATGCATTTTCCTCTTGGTGTTTTAAAAATCGAGGGGTAAAGTTGATACTTTTCATGACGCCCAACGTTATCTCGCTTCTATAGCCGATGTTAAATGTATTTCCCGCCCGAGGTGAAATATGTTATTTGCAGTACTGCCTTGTTCTATAATTATTAAATAAAGATTAGATTCTCAAGATAAAATAAGACCATATGATATGGTAAGATTAAAGTTTCATTTGATTGAAAATCATTTGAAAAGATTGACACTTTCAGAGAGCATATCATTGGTATCAACATAATCACTTTCGAAGAGCATAAACTTGGATATCAATATTGACATCAAATCATTATGAAGAAGATAAGTCCTTTAATATATGATGTATCTTTTCTCTATATTACTTAACTTTGAATTTTACACTTTTTCTTTTTATAAGGTAAAAAGGGGGAGAAGAGATGTTTGTTTTTGTTAATTTTCATAATACCTAAGACAAAGCATGAATTGCAAAATAAAGGAGCATCAAATTTCATAAAAAAAAAACTTCCCATCAATATATTTTGTCATCATCAAAAATGGGAAGATTATGAAGAAGATGTCCATCATCTATCTTAATTTAGTTTGATTAAGACAATAGTTAATCAAAGAAGAAATATCAAAGAAAAAAGTTTAGAATCAATAATCAATAATGCATAAGCTTATGGATATTTTGAAAGTAAAGGAAATTGATCTTAAATCTAAGGTACTCAATTGAAATTCGTTATGTTATCTTTATATGCTCAGAAAATCAATCGTCTTTTCATCTCTAATTTGTGGCTTATATATTTAAGAATGTTCTAATGTTTTTCACAAATAAAAATAATTTATTTTCCGGCAGGTTTTTTGTCAAAAATATATTTGCAAGAATACCTGTGATTTTTTCTACAGAAATATCAAATTAAACAATTTTCTAAGAATGAAAATTAGCTAAAAATTCTGCAGGAATACATTTGCAAAATTGTTTTGTAAAAAAATATTTGACTTTTTCCTTAGAATATTGACTGTATAATTTTTAAAAGCTTTAATATTATGGTGCATCCCTAAAATCATGTAAATTATTTGACATCTTTCTTCATGAATTGGCTCAAATGCAAAACAAATAGTGCTGCAAGTAGTTATCATGAATTGCATTTCCTTTCCACTTTATCGACTCGATAACAAGAGCAACATTGTTCAATGCTTCAACGCATGACGTGAGCTAAGAATGATCTGAGCACTTGAAATGTGGAGGTTGATTGCGGACCCTTTCCACTTATGCCTCCTTTGAGGGCTTATCAACGGGGAATGGGGATGGGGATGCCTTCTTTGAGGACTTTGGCACAAATGTAAACAGACAGAATTGCCTTTCTTTGAGGACTTTAAACAAGCAAGCACAAGTAGGAATTGCCTTCGAAAGGTCTTTTAAAACATCAGTGCCCACCTATAGCAGGGACTCTCAATCATGCACATCTATTCCTACTTCTCATGGAAAGGAAACAGAAAGACAATGCCAAAATAAGGTAAACAAAGAAAGGTACCGAACGGAGAAGTTCTGTTGCCTCTTAAAAGCCACGTACGCAATAAGAAAACTCTACAGCTGCTTCCCCAGTGATCCAACAATATAAGATTCAAGCGTTTGAGATCAAAATAGTCGTATCAAACTTCTATTTCAAAATCAAAGTAAATGATTAACAACAATGGGTATATTCACCCTCCATAAAAAATAATAGAAAAAGAAAATCTAATTAAATTCTAAGGGAAAAATATAACAAGATTTATTGCTTTTTATGGCCTTTATTATTCTATTTTAATCACCTAAAATGATAGTAACAAACTATGTAGCAAAACACCTAAATTCTAACAAGAAAATAGTGGGCTCAAAAGGTGTATTGTGAAATTATGGTGTATGGCCAACATGAATGGCGTATGGGCCCAAAGATTGGCCCAAATCGGATTTTTATTATAGCCTAAAAAAGAAAACACAAAGGGAGGTATGCTGGGCTCACAGGACAGTGAGGAAAGCAAACACGTGAGGCCCATTGGTGTTAATCCAAAGGCCTCTAGATTTTATTCCATCCTTTTTAATTACCAAATTCATATTTTTTTAATAATAATTAGAATTTATTAAACAAATATGCTATTCATACACTACATTCTACAGCTACACCCAATTTACCGTTCAAAAATACCGTGAAAAATGACATGAATAGTAAATAGTAACATGAATAGTACGTGAACAGTGCCCCCGTGAATAGTACCCTGAACAGTGCATCTGTGCATGAATAGTGATAACACATAATTGGTTAATCGAGTATTAAAAGTTGGTTAATATAATTTATTGTTTGGATAATAAAAGCCCATATATTAAAAATATTTTTTAGTAGTCAAACAAAGTTGGTTAATGATGTATAAAACATTGGTTAATAAAGTGATGAAGTTGGTTAATAAACGCCCAGATATTACAAATAATTTAGTAGTAAAACGAAGTTGGTTAATGCATTGTAAAAAGTTGGTTAATGTAGTCATGATGTTGGTTAATAAGCACTCTGGTATTAAAAATAATTTTTAGTAGTAAAATAAAGTTGGTTAATAAAGTGTAGAATGTTGGTTAATGAATTGAAGAAGTTGGTTAATCATACAGTTTTAATATCTATCTTCTTTAATAAAAAAAATTAAATAAAAATAATTTTTTAAATAAAAAATACAGTTTACCGTATTGGTGAATAGTAAATACGGTGTAGTGTATGTTTTGGGTGTAAGAATAACATTTTTCTTAATTAAACGAAAGGGATTAGGGTTTTTAGTTATGACCATTGAGCTTGAAATCTCTTCTACCTCCTCACAAATACAAACGGCCGCGAGGTTCCTCTTCTTAATTCCGATCAAACTTCCCTCGTAACCTTCCTCCCTGCCACCGCAAATACAAACGCCGACCGATAACTCCCTCATCTCGCTCTCTCAAATCTCTCTCGTCTCCTCTCATCTCATTCCCCCTGTTTTCGATTCATTTAGAATCTCAATCCCTCATCTTATCTCCCTCTAATCAATCTTCTTTCAATTGTGGGTTTAACAACAATAGTATGGATACGACTTATAGAAGGAATAAGGCTTACCGGTCGGAGACACTCCGACGGTGCTTCAACGCGGATCATGATGGATAGAAAACCATAAAATCTTCAGGAAATACTTCATGAATCCGCTTCTTCACTTCTTCTTGTTCTTCTTTCTTTTGGTTTCTTGATGCGTGAACATTGTTTCGCTCTTGCTGATTTTCGTTGTTGTTGCTTTGAACACATTTTTGCGTATCGTCGAAATTATGATGCAGAGACTGTTCTTGCGTTGAATTCATGATGAAGAAGGTTGATGCATAAAGATGAAGATTGATGAAGTGATTGTTGTAGAATTCGGAGGAGATTGAAGCAGATTTGGCTATGGTGATATTAAAGTTGCATAGAAGCTTGAAGACTATGTTGAAGGTTCACGATTTTTGAGAGAAAGAAGATGAATCTCGTTATGATTTTCTGTAGAATTATTAATTGTTGAAGATTATTGATGAGATATTGGAGATCGACGGTAGAGAACGGAGGTGAAGGATGAATAAATCAAAATGGTGAATGAATGATCGAGAGCATTGAAAGGAGTGTTGAATCTTTTGATTCGGAGAATTGGAAGGAGAGAGCTTTTCAAGATGCTTGATGAAGATGAAGAATGGATCCAGATGGGAGATCCCAGGTTTGTTATCATTCAGTTACTAGATTTTTATTTTCTTCATTTTTTGTTATAGCTTTTTCTTTCCCCAAGTTCTGTTATGTGAATTTTTTGTTTATGCAAAGTTTTTGGTTACGATTCAACTGAGGATCGATTCAGTTTTAGGTGCAGGTGAACCAGTTTTTTCAATGTAGATTTTGTATTATAAGAATTGAATGCAGAGCTGTTTGCTTAAATTGTTTTGGAACTGAGACTTTTTGTCAAACCGGTTATGTAGATTCGGTCTAATGATATTGCAGGCTTGATTTTATTTGGACGCAAGTTCGGTTTTATGCCAGTTTTGAGGAGCTAGCAGGTTGGTATCGATTTTCTGTTGGAGTTCGGTTAGCTTTATTATATCTTTTTTTGGAATTGTGACTTATTTCTGGTGTATAATTTTGTTATGCAGGTATTATGGATTGGTTAGAGTTGGTGTCAAAGTTTGAAACAAGGGCCAAGGTATATGTTGGAAATTTGATTGAAGACGTGAAGTCAAGCTTGGTCATGAATGAATTTTTCATATTTTAGAAAGCTTGAATTATTTCTTGACAAATCATATGTTTAAGAACTTGGATTCCGTTGATTAATCTTGAACATAAATTTGATTTTATGTGATCACTTGAATCAACACCTTGGTACACCACACTTACACAAGAATTTGAATTAAAACCTTGTATGCCACGTTTGATCTTTAGTAAAATCGTAGTTAAATACTTGAATCCAAAGTTCAAGTTATCTTGCACTTTGAAGCAAAACACTTGATAAACATAAATCCTTGACTTTGAAGTATTCAATCTTTCTTCAACTGTACCAAGAAACATGCCTTATGACTTGAACGAGAAAAATTCTTGCATTAATAACCAATGTATCTCTTGTCTTGACAAACTCTGAGCACAAAAGTCCAAAACACTAATCCATAATCCATGGAGAAAACCTTGCCACCTGGCGATGGGAAGAGGAGAATAACCTCCTAGCTTAATGCCAAAGAAGTCCACAGTAACCATGAATTAAAAACCTTAGCTTCCAATCATAAGCGATAAAGAGACAACTTAAATTAACCTTGAAAGAAGATGAGAGCCTCAAAGCAATAGAGAAACCCTAACACTTCAAGATCCTTGATCCCGATGGCGAGTTATTAGTTAATGATGCATGAGTTGTGTTAATGACCTAATGGGAAGATGTGCATGAGTGTGAAGCTTAAGTCAGTTAAAAATAAAATTGGGAGGGAAAATTTTGGGGTGCAACACCCAGCAAAAGAAAAAAATAGTGTTAGAACAAGATTGAGAATCTATGTTTAGAATCTAGTTTTGATGATAACAAACATATATTTTGTTAGTAACAATTTTACTACTAATGATTTCATTAAGTGTGCAGATATTATACAACAACAGCATCAGACAAGCACAACATCAGAAAGAATCTCAGACAAGCTTCAAGGAATTAAACAGAATATCAAAATACATGAAGTCTCGTTGCAACACAAAGATCATATGAATAAATGATCAGAAGTTCTGAAGGTGCACGCAGTAGACAGGTAAAAGCAACAATAACAAAGTCACATAAGAATGGTTGTTAGCTAAGTCCGATGGTGGTTTTTAGTATCATTAGTTAAAATGGAAATTTAATTTGAACCCAAGTAATTTTTAGTGTGGATCCCTAGTATCTTGGATGTAGTACCTTTGTACTTATACATAATTGAAATTTCTCCTTTGTTTATAAAAAATGATAAGAATTGTATTATTATCAAAGCTTATAATGAACTAGAGAAGAAAAAAAATAATAGTAAATAATAGTAATAAGGGTTAAATATGTCATTGGTCCTTATAAATATGTTAATTTTTATTTTTAGTCCCTATAAAAAAACATTGACTTTTAGTCTATATAAAATTACTTTTGCACGCGGTTTTAATATCTGTAGAGTGACTAAAACTGCGTGTAGAGTAATTTTATAGGGACTAAAACTCAATTTTTTTATAGGGACTAAAAGTCAAAAGTGATAATTTTATAAGAACTAAAAATATATTTAACGCTAATAATAATAATAATAATAATAATAATAATAATAATAATAATAATAATAATAATAATAATAATAATAATAATAATAATAATAATAATATTTTAATCCGAGTTCGTCAAAGGGTAAGTCGTTTATATTTTCATTTAAAAGAAGGTTTTAAATGAGATTTTGTTGATTCCTTATGTATATTATTTCTTTATGTTTCATATATATTAAAAACAATTATATTTGTTATTAAATAACCACAAAAACTCATTCTTTGTATCGGTTGATAATTTTGAATAATATAAAAATAGAAAAAAATCAAAGTGGAAATGTGATAAAAGTTGGTGTCCAGTCAATTAAAACGGCTTGGCAACAATTGATATAAAAGACATTTTATTAAAATCAGTCCAATTTTTATAATTATATTAAAATTAAAATTTATTATAATATAACTACAATGTGTAAATTAGGAATATATCCTTATAAAGTTAACACTCTGTATTTATTTTTATAACTAAAATTACTTTAATATATAATATATTTTGACTATTTGACATATATATTAAATATACTGTTTTTAATATTAAAGATGGTATCAATTATATATGGATTTTTTTTAAAAAAAATGTTGGTACCTGAGGTGCAGGATGAATTTAGACAAAATATTAGCTAATCACCTTGAGTTATTTTATAAATTTGAATTTTCTATAAAAGTATATCTTAAAAAACGAATTAAAATAATATCTAAATCTATATACAAAAACAAAAATTCTATCTATAAATTAAAGCTCTCGCTAATTTCATTTTCACATTTCATATTACCGTAACAGAGAGTGAGAGAGAATTTCCAGTGTGATATTGCGGTAGCATTGATCGGCTGTTGGTTCCTAGCATCAATCCATTCTCAAAGCTATTCATCTATTGAGGTATATTTTCTTGAACTAAACTTTTTATTTTCATGCATGAATTTTATAATTGTATAGTTTATTTCCACAAAAATAATAAACTTTGAGGTCACAATTGTGCTTTTATTTTTGGTCTTTAGCAAAACTCTGTCCAATTTATTAGTAAAACTTGAATTATCAATTATTTTCATGTGGAAGAAGTTTTCAATTAAAAGTTTACTTCACTTGTCTTTGAGAGAAGTATAGATTACGATTGGTGTCATTTTATTTAATAAATAATTTCTCTTTAACATTTTTCTAAAAAGACGTATTATTATTTTATATGATTTTCCATTACACTAACAATTTTTTTTTTATGAAGGCTCGTATTGAAAAGAAAAGATAATAAAATGAGATCACAAAAAGGACAACTATGTTAGCCCTGTCAAAAGGAGAAAAATCTAATGAAAGGTATACCTATTCTATTTTGATAATGGAGTTGATAATGAAGTTGATAAGAAGTTGAAGATATTGAAGACATGTTTACATTTCTGGTTGAAAAGTAGAAGGAGGGGGATTTGTGAGTCATCTTAAGGTTCAACCACCTTGTGAACTTTGATTTGAACTCTCTCCTCTCATAAAATCTGGTGATCTACTTCTCTTGACGAAGCATTACTAGTACCAGTAGAAGTAACAGTAGCAGGTGTAACAACATTGTTATTTCTACCATTATTGAATGAAGTAGAACTGCCATTATTATTTCTTGTTCTACTTTGAAGTTGATGATAGTTTGATGGAGCAGTTCCAAGTTGTCCAATGTTTGAAAACAAAGATGATGGTATGCATGTTGAATTGATACACTGAGCAATACTCCTTCTGGTAATAGGAACTAAAGTGGGAGGTGAACCAAAGAGTATCGGTGGGGATGAGTTAGAAGAAGGAGGAGTCTGATTATCATTATAATTGGTGATATTGATGGTTGTTGGAGGTACCATAACACAAGAATAATGGTTATCATCAATATAATGTATATTAGTAGTTTTTGTTTGTTATCACCAATAACACAATAAAAACTACTACTACCCGTTCTACTAATGATAATCATTATCCTTCCGCTATGGTACTTCCAACAACAGTCAATATCACTAATTATAATGATAATGAGACACCTCCTTCTTCCGACTCTTCCCCACCATGACTTTTTGGTTCATCTCTCATATTAGTTCATACTACCAGAAGAAGTATTGCCTGGAGTGTCAATACAACACACATGCCAACATCTATGTTTCCAAGCATTGGACAACTTTGAGCTGCTCCATCTAACTAACATCAAGTTCAAAGTAGAACAAGAAATAATAATAACGGTAGTTATACTTCATTCAATAATGGTAGAAATAACAACATTTTTACACCTATTATCGTTACTTCTATCGGTACTGGTAATGCTTCGTTCAAGAGAAGTAGATCACCAAGTTTTGTGAGAGGACAGAGTTTAAATCAAGGCTATAAAGTTGGTGGAACCTCAAGAAGACGCATAAATCCACCTCCTCCCACTTTTTATCAAGACAAAGTAAACAATAACATGTCTTCAATATCTTGGACTACATTATCAACATGATATAATTACAATGGACTACATTATCAAGACCGAAAACTAATATACCACGATAACCACAACCGCCTTTTGATCCTTCAATAAGTAGTTACCACCTAAAATCTCCACCAGCTCCACCTGGACCAGGGTTTAGTGTTCTTGTAGAATCTGACCAACACCTGGATACCAGTACAACATTGGCTAGATCAAAGAATCATCTTCGTGGTAATAACCACATTCTCATCAGAACTAATCCTCCACTTAGGGCTCTGATCGGAACATGGGATGAGGTATTTTCCCATTACTTTCTTAATTACTTGTTTATAATATTTTGGTTGAGGATTAGTAACAACTAATTTACTTCCATTAATATACTCACTTTTCAAATACTATGGATTTATTTACCTTACATATAGATGTATGCATACATTTAGAAGTTTAATACTACAATTGAATGGAAATAATGAAATGTTTATTATTTACATTGATATGATTAAATTGGTAGAATTATATCTAAATTGGTATTATAATGTTTACTAAAGTAGCATTCATTTATTCAAATATTTAAGTATGTAATATATGTAATAGGTTTTAAGCACCCTACAACATCTACACATTACAGACTTAATGAAAATAGAGGTAAATAAAATTTTATACATTATACATTTTTCATCTTCTTTCTTATGACTAAGTTATTTGTTGATTTATTATACCAAGTAATTTTAAACATATATTTCACTTGATTTTCATGAATCTTGCAAATGTATGACATATGACTTGCTGATATTAGATTATTCAATTGTGTTAAATGACCTTGATTCTCCAAAATGTACAAACGTGATAAATAGTATAGATGATTTGAGATATGAGAAAAATATTATTATGCATTTATAAATCTATAATTTATTATTTATTTTTGTATACTTACTCTATTTATCATTTTCGTTATAACTCGTCATGTTCGAACTTCAAATTTAGTTTATAATAAATAAGTATAATAAAACTTGAGCTTAATTATGATTAATAGCCATACATTCAATTGAATATAGTTAATTGTTCTGTTTGAATTCAGTTTGAATAATTTGTGTCTTATGAAAACTCACTTAGAAAATTATATATGTTGCAAAAGATTTCCTATAATTTATTATTTTTAATGTTGAACTTGAAGCACATTCATTTTCATTGGTATATGAAATGTTTGTAAAATTTCTGTAGTTAACGCATTTATGATTTCTTTATAAGTAACATATATGAAGTGCACTTTGTTAAGAAATATGTCAAAATCCATAGATTTGCAAGTTTCTCTATGTATGTTGTTTCCACAAGATAGATGAAAATATAGGTTCACAAATTCATTAACTAAGATTTTCATACATGCAGTCAATTTGATCTATAGCCAAAGTATACCAATATACCAATGTCTACATACAGTATCTAGAAGTTCTATAACACATAAAATCCTCATTACGGGATCAGTTCAATTAGGCATGAGCTCATACCCACTTTTAAAAATATTATACAAGAAGGAAATATATATATCTCATAAATTTTTTGAAAATATCATTGGCAAGTGATATTTAAAAACCAATCAAAAGAGCCAAACATTCTAATTAAATATCATTAGTTTGACTTTCCTTCATTTGAATCTCTATCAAAAGATTATTAGGCAACAAAAGAAACTTATTCAATACCAACAAAATCAAAAAAGGGAAATTGACATTACAAGTATTACATATCCTCAGACCAAGGACATATCCTTCTTCACAACTTACAGTTAGGAAAAATGAACAAAACATTTAAGAAAAAGGAATCGAGACAAACTCCTTAAATCAAAAAAGAAAAATCAACAAATGATAATTTGCATTAATCTTTATATTCTCAAAGAATTTACTATTTTAAATAAGCCATAATTTCTGTATTTAGACATCAATATTATATACTTGATGCCATGAATATTGAATGTAGTAGGGATCTAAAAATACATACAAATTAGACTTATTCATCTCAATTCAAACACGACTCAAATGCTTAAATGTTAAAACAAATTTCAAATATATGATATTCAATGCAATTGATAACAATAAATAGAAATTGACATCAAGTTAAAAATAAACTCACATACCCCAAAATATAAAACACAAAAGTCATGTCATTCAACATCCCACATCAATTACTAGATGGGATCAACTTCAAACAATTACCTAGTGAGGAAAGCTCGTTTTGGAGGATCCTTTATTGATTGAGTAGATAAAAGAGGTGGTTTGGGATGCCAATAGAGAGAATAGTGGTGAAATGAGTTCTATGTCAATCATGTTATTAACAATTAAAAAACATAGATACTATATTAATAATTACTCATTATTTTTAATGTACGATTAGAAAAAAACATCATAGTAGGGATAATCATTATTGTCCCATCATCAAAACTACTTGAAAAAAGGGCGATTTGCGATGAAACGACGATTTTCGGTATAGAGTTGTTCGGCGAAAGCGCTGTAGGTTTTTGGTTGTCTCTCAAGGGGTTTTTGTTATGGTTAATCTTCACCTCTTCAATTTTGTTTTAAACTCCTGACCTTAGGGTCTGGGACCTTGTTGGGGAGGTTGATTGTTTTCACTGACAAGGTCTTAAGACCACAATTGGTACTTTGTTTCTGCTCTTTTTGTTTTGGTTTGTTTTTTTAGTCATTTGTCTAAGATTATCGTCTATGTGGGTTCATTTTCATAGATAAAGCGTGTAGGCTGGAGAAAGGTATCATATAACAGGCGCCCTTTATCGAAATGGGACACTTTTCCATTTGGTGGGCGAAATCGAAACTTTCAGGTTTAGAATAAGGAGATTACTTCTATGTATGTATCTGAGTTTCCGGAGGAGTTAACTGCTAAAGATCTGTTCAATTTGTTTGGGTGTATCGGGAGTGTTGTTGAGGTAGCTATTTCGCCCAGAAGGAATAACTTTGGGAAGAGGTTCGGGTTTGCTCGGTTCGTGGAGGTGAGCGATGGGAGATTACTAGCGGTTCGTTTGGACAACACTATCATAGTAGGTAAGAATATTCATGTTAACTTACCTAGATTTAACAGGGGTCAGTATAGGGGCGATAAGAGGTTTGGAGGGACTGTTAGGGGAAGTCTTAGCAGGTTTCAAGTTAGAGTTGTAGAAGAGGGTAAGGTTAATACAAGGTCTGAATCAAAAAGGAAGGATAAATCTTATGCGGAGGTGGCGATTAATGCTCCTATTGTGAGTGGGGTGAAGGGGGTTTTGAATAGTATGTTTCGTTTTGAATCTTATGAAGAACAGAGAGGTAGGCAGGCCAAAGCATACGTGGGCAAAGTTTGCATTCCGGGATCGGCGTACAATATCCAAACACACTTTGAAATGGAGGGTGTATTGGCAGTTAAAGTGTCTTCTTTAGGAAGCAATATGTGTCTGCTAGAGGAGTTAGAGGAAGGCTTTATCAGAGATTTGATAGGAGAAGGCGAGAGTTGGGGGAAGAGATAGTTTTCAGAGATTAAAAAATGGGAAGAAGGTATGGTGGATGACAGTATGGAAGCTTGGATCAGAATTTATGGTATTCCAGTACACAGGTGGTCTTCTGAATTCTTCGTAGCTTTGGCTGAATCTTGGGGGAGGTTTATTTGCATTGATGAATCTACTGCGAAAGGAGACGTTTTCGATGTTGCTAGAGTATTGGTTAATATACCTATTGTGTTTACGTTACCTGATGCCATTACAGCTAATATATATGGTATGAATTTTAATCTTTGTATTAGAGAGGATGCGCCGGGTCAGTTAAGATTCCCACCTAAAATTTTGAATTATGTTTCGTCTAAGTGCAGTTCTTCTGACTCGGAAGAAGGATGGTTTGACGAGGGAAATGGAGCGGAGGATTTGATGTAGTCTGATGGTTCGTCTGACAACATCAAAAAAATTTCAGAGAAGCACATGTTTGAGGACAAAGGAAGAATGGTTGATGGGAAGTGTATGTATACGGCAGAAAGGAACACGCAGGGTGTTGCTTCGGAGAGGGAATTTGAAGTCAAGGACGTTGGGACGAATCCAAACACTTTGTATAGTGATAGGGGTCTGTTCGACACTTCTCTTTGCAGCTTCAGAAGGAATTCGGGTACTGGAAACCAAGGGGATGCCACTACTGTTGTTTCTGTTCAGATTCTGATTCAGTATTCCGGAAGACTTAATGAGGATGTTTCTGGTGGAGCGAGAAAGACTTATTAAACAGAGCTAGTTGTTCAGCCCACGACTGCTTGTGCACTGGTTGGTATTAATGGGGATAAAAACATTCGCAGCGAGGCCAATTATGAAACAGGAAATGGTAGGGGGAGCACGCAATTTTTTTCGCAAAAGGGGTGGAGGATGTCGATTCGTTACAGTCCGTTGTGGAGTGTTCTCTAGATTGTGAAGGTGTTAAACCAGTTGGGAAAAAGGTTAGATACAGGTTGTTTAAAGAGGTGGGGAGAACATGTAAAAGGGGTAAGGGTTCGGGGCGTAAGCTGAAATCCAAAAGCAGTAGCATATATAAAGATAATGGGAAGGTAAAGGGGGTAGAAAATTTAAATGAGGAGGTGGGCGGAGTTAATAGTGGTAAAACTTCAGTGTGTTAAGGGAATCAATTGGAGGAGTCAGACATTTGTAGGAGTAATGAAAGGCAATTAGAATTTATAAATAGGGATGTTGGGGATAAATTATAGGCGGCAATTGTTGCGTTGGGGGTAGTTGATAAGGAGGGCCGGAGCAAGCTAATTAGTAGGATTTAAAATTTGGAACAAGGGAGAGAGGTAGAAGGGGAAAGAATTAAGGAGCATAAAATAGTTGGGCAATGATTATTGGATCTTTGAATGTTAGAAGAGGAGCGAATGCGCTCAAAAGAAGGAGAATTAGTTCTTTAATCATTGACCAGAACATATGCATTAGAGTTAAACATGGAACATTGAACATTTTGCATGGTGAAGTGAACATAGCTAAAGGTTATAAAATTCGTGGCTTATATATTTAAGAATGTTCTGTTGTTTAGCTCTATTTAAGGACATGAGATGCACCATAACACATACATAGAGAAGGAAATCATTTGTGTTGACAAACATGCCTCCACAGGTTTGCCTGCCGATGATTTTGCATGGTGGGATCACCCCTTTCGCCATTGGACATCATTTAGTTAGAAACAAGTTAGTCTTGCTTGATTTTATTTTTGCTAAGTTTTTGTTGTCGCCTCTTTTGGTTCTATTGGTTAGAGTCTTAGTTTGGCTTTCCCTTTTTTCTTTTGTACATCTTTATTTATCTTTTCTTAATATATGACGCCTATTACAAAAATAATTGTAGTAAATTCTGTAGGAAATAGTTATTCAATGAGTGCAAACAATCATAGGGAAATTTTGCACGTATAACTACAGGTTTGCTGCTGAAATATTTGGTCGCTGATGGGAAATACATTTCCGAAATTCCACAGAATCACGCATGGATTTTGTGTGGTTAATACCTAAGGGTGTTAATGCAAAATATGTGGCGTGTTTTTTATGCATATTTACTTCACATGACTAGAAGGTAAGGTCAAACTGGACTGATTGGAATTTAAGGAAGACAAGATATCAGTTGAAAAGACTTGATCGATCATTCATGGTCCAAGTTAAAACTCATGGGTTAAGACTATCTTGATGTCAAACTCTACAACAACATTGTAAAGGATAACACTTAGTGTGTTGGCTACATGGAATAAATTAGGAACCACTATGTGGACGATTGAGAGCACACCCAAACTTGTACAATGGTGTGCCATGAAGTGAAAGAATTGATTGGTTGCCAAGACATAATCGATTATAGAGGAATCAAGGTATTCTCTTGAACCACATAAACACCCAGATTTAGAATACTCAAATCAATATAAAGATGCCATAAAGTTTCGGACATTAACTAATTATTTAGTGACAAACATTTTGGTGGTAACTAGTTTTATTATGTCTACCATCGATATAATACTCAATTTAGCAGTGTTTATCATTAATTTGAGTAACATACTCTATTGTTTTTTCGTTTTTTTTTCTAGGTTTAGTTATAAGAAAATATTAATAAATAATTTCTTATGATTATTTGTTATATTTTAATATACTATTGAAAAAGTTTCACAAAATTTAACTTGTTTTATATTTATAACTAAAGAACAAAAAAAATTACATAATAAAATAATTTAATAAGATAAGACTTATGTCAAGGTTTGAGACATCAATTACATAGTTAGAGATAACAATACTATGATATTTTGTCTCGTCATCCCTCATAGTCATATTTGACACTCTTCTAGAACTATGTTTTTATTTTTATTTTTTTAATAAATAGTAAGATTGCATTAAAGCGAAAACAAAGGGTACTCAATCGGAATACAAAAGGGAAAACAAAACAACACTACTTCATGCAGTGGCGGAGCCAGAAATTTTAGGGAGCCTGGGCAAAAAGTTTACACCTTGTTTTTACTAATTTTACATCACGTCTCTATTAATTTTACTCTTGATTTTATCTATAAAAAAATCTCTTGATTTTGTCCAAAAATTTCTCACCATTTTTTTACTGATTTTGTCCTTAATTTTGTCTAAAAATTACTAATTTTGCTGCTGATATTGTCTAAAAATCAACTATTAAGTGAGGAATATACAAAGAAAAGAGGGGTAGAGCACGGACGCGTGTCCGGATTCGCTGGGCTGTAGCTCCGCCTATGATTTCGAGTACCTTGCCTTTTCTAACTTGTACTATAAAAAAAATGATAAGGAAATAAAGAGTACTCCAATTGTCTTTAGTTTTTGTTAGATCTATTTATAGTGAACAATAGTAAATATTCAATTGTAAACGTGTGTGCCCCTGAGGAAATAAAAAACTCTAAAAATTTAAATAGTTTTTTTTTCCACTTTAGTTTTTATATTGGTTTATTATAGTATCTAATAATTGAGTTGAAATTTCAAATTATTATGCATTTATTTTATTTTATAATATAACTATAAATTTACGTATACATTTATTTTAATATTATTTTTTATTAAAGATAATTTATTCAATAAAAAAAAATAAAAAATGAGGGAGGTAAAATATAATCCCTCAAAAACTAACAAAATAATAGTTGGACATTTTCAACTTATTTCTCAAAAAAAACCCCAAAAATTTTAATGTTATTTATTATGTGGAAAACTTAGATAATTTCTCATATTGGCAAATTAATTTTGCTTTAACTCTCTAATTTGACCACATAGTAAAACTCATCATTTTCATAGATTTCAATTTGTATTACTCTTACCTTTTAATTAAATTTAAACCCATGATTTTTTTGTTTGATTTTATAATATATGGAAAATTATAATGTCGCTATAAAATTATTTTTTGTTTGATTTTATAATATATGGAAAAATATAATGTCGCTATAAAATTATAATAGAAAAGAAGTAAAAAAAATTATAAAATTAAGAAATTATAAAAAAAAAATGTTATAATTCATATATAATTAATTGGGTTGGTCCTGTCTAGACAATTGGATACTTATCTATTTTAGTTTTTACACCTTTATTTTTATTAATTTTGCCCCTAATTTCGTCTAGAATTCGACTATTAAATTGGGGGAAATACAAAGAAAATAGGAGTTGAGCCCGGGCGCGTGCCCGGGCTCGCCAGGCTATAGAACCGCCACTGACTTCATGACCTCTAGAGGATTGGACACCTAAACAATTTTCGACTCACTTAAATTTCCAAATAGATATATAAACAGACACCATCGTAATATCATAAAATTTCAATACGTGAAACTAAAAGGATATATATATATATATATATATATATATATATATATATATATATATATATATATATATATATATATACTTTTAGTTGTAATGTGTTTTTTTTTCAAAGTTTTATAGGAGATTTTCATTTAAAAGAAAGTATTAAAATAAATTAGGATGGTTTCCATATCTATATTATTTATTACCTTACTTTAATAATTATATTTTGTATTTATTAATCACAAAACAACCCATTCATTGTATTGACTGATAAATTAAAATTTATATAAAAATAGAAAAAAAAACTTAAGGGGAAATGTGATAGCCATTGGTCCTTCGGTCAATAAAAACATTGTATTTTAATGCATGCATAAACCTTGAAAAATATTATAAGTTAATAATTTAAAAAGTAAAATTGTTTATGTAGAGAATGTATTTGACTAATTGAATATATTTTCTAACTACTAAAGAAGGTTAGCAACTGACGAGGGGATGCATTGAGACAAAAATGTAGTGTGCAACAGTGAACAATTACATGATATTTAGAAATTATGTAAGCCCACTCAACTAAGCCAAAATTACCACCTTACTATTTGGTTCGATTCTAAAAATCTCTTTTGAATCTAACTAGCCCACTCAACAATTATATATATATATATATATATATATATATATATATATATATATATATATATATATATATATATATATATATATATATATATATATATATATATATATATAAATGAGGAGGGATGTATTTACTCCAAGAGTAAGTATTGAACACTACTCCAAATTTTAACCATTGATTTTCATTAATCTGACGGTTTTAATTTATCATTTAATTTTATTATTTTTGGAAATAATTTTCTATATAAAAAATTAATTAAAACCGTTAGATTAATGATAATCAATGGCTAAGATTTGGAGTAATTGTTCAACACTTACTCTTGGAGTAAATATATCCCTCCTCGTATATATATATATATATATATATATATATATATATATATATATATATATATATATATATATATATATATATATATATATATATATATTGTTGAGTGGGCTAGTTAGATTCAAAAGAGATTTTTGGAATCGAACCAAATGGTAAGGTGGTAATTTTGGCTTAGTTGAGGGGCACATTGGACCTTAAACATTGCTTGCATGTAGACTTAAGACATTGTTTGGTGTTAGATCATTCCAAACCAGATTTTTGTATGAGAAGCAAGAGAGAGAAAGAAGAACTCAAGTTCATCACCTCTATTTTTGCACTTTGGGTACAACTTTCACAAATAGGGTAATAACTTTCTGCTCATAACTCTGATTGTAACGATTCTGGTCTTGTTGGAAAGTTTACGAAATTCTCTTCAATTTGCATATAAGATTCATGCTCATAGCTTGATTATTGAAGGAGAAAAACGAGTTTGAAGTTGGGTGATCCATGCTGAAAGTGAGTCAAAGTGTGGTTACGGGTTTGATGAAGATGAAGGTGAATCTTTGGCCATGATAGGAGTTCAATGACTGCAAGAATATAATCTCAGCATCCATTTAAACAAGGTGAGTCCTTAGTTAGATACCTTGGGGAATTTGTATGCAAGGGTTTATGTTGGGATTTGGGGTTTGAGTGACAATCCATGATTGCATGTGATCAACTTGTTTAATTGATGAGTATATGTTGCATGTATGATTAATTGGTGAAAATATGTTCTTGAAATGATAATTCATGTATTGGATTGCTGTCACATGTTAGGGTTCGGTTTAATATGGATTAGATTATGTTAGAACTGAACTTATGCAGGAAAAATGTGATTTTTGCTTCTGGTTCAGTGAACAATCGATTGCATGGGTCAAGAAATCGATTGCACTTTGAAAAATTTACATTATGTACTTCTGGTTCAGTGAGAAATCGATTGCACACTGGTGCAAATCGATTGCACCTGACAGAAAATTATCCCTTTATTGTTTCGATCATAGCTCGAGTTCTACAACTCGAAACGTAGCCCGGTCGGAAGTGTTGGAAAAGTCTTTTGATGCTCTTTAATAATATGCTTAAATATAATGCATTTGGTTCAATTATGAAATATGGCAATTGAATGCCTAATGGTATGATATGATCATTTATGCTACTAGTATACATGTATGTTATGCATATATTTGAGTATCAATCTAATTGTTCTTGATTTATACTTTATGCTTGAAATGAAGTACATTATGTAATGGATTATGGATAATTACTGATGTCCAATGTTTCGGTTAAACATTCGGATTGATTGTCTTGTATGTTTTGATGCTTGTTATGCGTGTGGTATGCTAGAATCGAAGTGGGCCATTACTAGTTGGTAACGCACCATTGTATATGGAATGGATTCCAACTACCATTGCAATGTGCTCGTGAGAGTATATAGGGCGTGTCTCACTGCAGAACACATTGGCGTTCTTGGTATGACAATTACACCTGAGCTACCATTGCAGTGTACTTGTGAGAGTCTTTACAGCGTGTCTCGCTTGAAAAACACACTTGGCGTGATTGGTATGGTGGAGTAGTGAAGCCATTTAGGCAATATCACATGGATAACTCACCTCTAGTGGTGCCACGTAGGCTGCACCACTAGGCTCCTAACCAGATGGGCTTGTACAGTCAATTAGGCATATTCGCACTTGCGGAAACCATAGTGCGTATGGATGATGACGGGGCCGTGTAACTGTGTAGGCAATCACCGCTGTAACTCGTCACGGAGGAAATTCCAAGTAGGATTCGTCCGTTTCATCTAGCGACGGTCTTGTGCGAGTCTTCTTGGCAACAGGTACTTGGTTACTCACCGAGGGTGTGTGCATGTAGCCAAAGTAGATTGGTTGTTACCACTTCTGGATTCCCCGCATACGTGTTTGTTGTACTATTTGTGTACTTGTGATATGATGACTCCTATGGTGGATGATTCACGTGTTTGCTCCGTACTTGTACCGGATGTGAGGACAAAGCCCGAATCAATGGTGGATTAGGTTTTATGATGTAGGTACCCTGTAGATCCGATTGGACTCATAGGATAGGAGGACTCACTGAGATTTAGTAATCTCACTCCAATCAAATTATCTTTTTCAGGTGCAGTTTAGTAGCGTTTGGTTAGTAGCAGGTTTGGATTGAAGACTTGGAAGTGATGATGGCTTGAAGACCTTGTTAGTTTCATATTCCGCTATGCAGATCCATGGAAGACACATGTTATGTAATTTTGAATAGGATTTCATGTTGTATTGTATTATGGATCTTCTTGTATATTTAGCTTTTGTATGTACTAAATATCAATTTTTAACGTTTCATGCATTATATACTAGTCAGTTATATATGAGGTGTTATAGTTGGTATCAGAGCATGTCGATTCTCGGCCGAGTCATGAGACATCTCTAGCAAATCCTTTCTTCATCACATGTGTGCGTTGCTAGTCTGATTTTACTGATATCACATTCATTCCTTGAACTTGATCAACTCATCGACTGAGTGCATGACAGTAGAATTACCACAGAGCCACTACGAGGACTTGTAAAACATGCAAGGATGTGAACCCAAGTAGTTGGAGTTGTCATGCTTAAGGGGGACGTTTGACACGAAGTAGTGATACCCGTCCCGTCAAGTTTGGATTGAGACAACTGGAATTACCAATGTTTGATTGGGTGAAGTGGAACTTTCTCTAAGTCTTGGTAACAGCGGGGAAGATCCATGCAATATCTATGTAGGAGTGTTGTAAGGGAAGTCCTATAAAGACGTTGAGCTGGAAGCTAGTAGGATTCAGTACCGATGATACTACAGGTGACAGATGTGACTAATGAATCGATATGACGAAGTAACTTTTGGAAGTGTGAACAAGAAATCAGACCTTTCAGATTACGCTGGTATGGACAGTAATTGAAAGGGCGGAGTATTAGATTCTAAATCAACTTGGTGTACCTAAGCGGGAGTGGTCACCTAGTTAAGGGTTGGTAGATGTGCGGATGTAATGACTTGAGATTGGGCGAATCTTGGATAACCGACCGAAGGAAGGGAACAACTGTATTTCCATTCTCATCATTTTGTACTTAAGTTCTAGAACTACGCTAGATGGGAGACAAAATGATGTAGAAGCTTGAAATGCAGTAACCTAAGTTCTTTGTTAGTTATGGTTCGTCTGACCCTGAGTGAAGCCATAGAACTATGCTTGGCGTTGGGAGTTCAGGTAAGTAAGAACTAGCATCTATCTGGAACGTCAACAGGATGATCGCAGTGGTGTTGGTTGTTAGGAACCATAGTATTCCTATCTGAACTGAATTATCCTTGGAATCTCATACATGCGTGGGACGAGTGGGTACGCGCATGGCATGGTAATCCGAAGTTGAACCTCAAATATTCGTGCTTAGCGAATTTGCTTTCCGAGCGAGTAAACCTTGAATGAGTAGCACTCTCAGGTTTTAGCATCCTGAGAAGTGTGATTGGAAGGATTTGAGGAACGATAACCCTATTGGAGACCTGTTCAAACGTCTGTCGGCTGTGACTTTAGGATACGCGTGGAGATCGTCATACTCCACTGAGGTAGGTTGCCTGTATACATGGCCTCGGAGTTGGACCACCATGTTGGTACTACCAGACGGGTATAACGCTGCAGTATCACTATCGTGCACGAGATGCATGAGTCATCCTTTTCCGACATACGTGGGACCAAGGTGATCCGAAGCTCAAGGTAGAATTCTGACTTGGAAATCTTGAGACGCAGACCCATACTCTAAAAAGGTATGTGGGATAAGGATCCATATGTGTCATACCCCAAAATTTGCCCTCTTATAATTGTCTATGTCATTTTATTTCAAATAATTGACGTAGTGCAATCGGTAAGAATTTGAGGACAAAAGACGCACGACCGAAAGGTTTTCTATGGATTGACCAAGTGGATGGTACCCCAATTGCCTTTTTGCCCAAAAACCTTTTGGTATTTGGTCAAATCAAGGTTATTCATATTTGGCCAAAAACCTTTTTGGTATTTGGCCAAATCAAGGTTATTCGTAATTTTGTCCATAATTTAATTTGTTAAACCCCAATTCTTTTCTTGTGTTATTATTATTATTATTACTATTACTAATATTCTTATTCTTATTATTATTTTATTTTTGCAGGTACCACCTTTGGCCAAAGGGGAGCAAGTGTCAATTCTTCCTTACATTGCTTCATTGCCCTTGAAAACCTTGGTAAAATCTCTATTTTTAACCATTAACCCTAAAATATATATAATAGGTAGATGTTGTCCACTTTCATGAATTAGGGTTAGGATTTTATCACATTCTTTATTTTTAGGCTAATAATTATTTTTAGGCTAATTAATTTATTTTTAGGCTAATAATTATTTTTAGGCTAATAATTATTTTAGGCTAATTAATTTATTTTTAGGCTAATAATTATTTTTAGGCTAATAATTATTTTAGGCTAATTAATTTATTTTTAGGCTAATAATTATTTTTAGGCTAATAATTATTTTTGGCTAATTAATTTATTTTTAGGCTAATTAATTTACTTTTAGGTTTATAGCCTTATTTTCAAAAAACCTTTTTGTGGCCTTTTCGCTCTCCTTTCAATTTTATCTTGCTTTTATTTTCGCGCCTAATTCTTCCTCTATATTGTAACTGCTCCAAAGCCTTGTAATAGGTAGGGGTTTCTATTATTTTGCCTCTATTCATCTGCAGGTGTTTATTGTAATAGATTTAGGTTTTTAATTTCCGCCTTTACTTTCTTGCCTTTATTTTTCTGCCCTACAGGTGTTTATTGTAATAGCGTAGGACTTTTAAATTCTGCCTTTAATTACTGTAATTGCGTGGTTAGTAATCTTAGAGAGTGCAAATCGTGAATTAATCTAGAATCACTAATTACAAAGATAATATAATTGAATTGAATCACATGATTGTGCACTCACACACCTTTATGGTAACCCCTTTTGTTGTCTGTTGCCTTATTACTGTTGCCTTATTGCCTGTTGCCTTATTACTGTTGCCTTGTTCCTTACTAATTATGCCTTTAAAATAGTCAAGTCCCTCGCTTCCGAGGATACCTAAAGCAAATGTTGCCCTCAGTTCATTTATCATCAATTTTGTCCCTCGATGTAGCCTCGGTAAATGATGATTTGTCCCCATTGCTAAGGTATCCTCGCATGATGCCTAAAAAGATTAATGACTATTCTATCCTTCCCTAAAGACTACCTACCTCTACATGGTAGGGACAGTTTTATGGCGAACGATATCTCGATGATCCTTCAACATCCAATGAACGGACTTCCTACCCTCTTATGGTATGGATAGCCTTTTCAAATCGAAAAGCTAAAAGAACAAAAATTCTAAACTTAAGGGTAATTGCTTTTTAATTGCTTGCTCTTTTTCAAATTCAAAATTCAAAATATTTTCTCACTCCGTTTCAAAATCAAATTCAAAAAGACTACGCTTATTTACAAGCTAAAGCTCTTCTTCAAAATCTTTTCTTATTCACACTTTACAAACATTTTTTAAAAACAAAAGTGAGCTAAGCAATTAAGAGCCCATGGATAACCATGGATACAAAGGGTGCTTTAAACCTTCCCTTTGTATAACCTACCCCCCGAACTCAAAATCTTTTTAAAAGGTATTTTCCTGTTCTTTTAGCCTTTCTATTGAATAAAATAAAAATCGGTGGCGACGCTTGCTATCCGAACATTTCTAAAAGTCAGTTCTCCCACCATATTACAAAACTGGCAACTCTGCTGGGGATGCTTTCGAATAAAAGAGGGGTTACCTTAAAGTTTAGGATTCACTTTAAAATGTTTTCTATTGTTTGCTTTGCTTGCTTTATTTTTTCCAGGGTTGTTTTGAGAATTAAATGAAGGACGAATCCTATACCCGGATTCAAGTACACTTAAGATAGGACTGGCATAGTCATGACGACCTCTTTCACATATGTGGGAGATGAGTCAATATGAAGTTCACACTTGAGTTAGGACTCCATAGATATATGCACACCTTTCTCAAATGAGGGAGGTCTATGTATGTAACTTTGGGTGCGCCGGAGCTTAAGGACCTTTAGTTACCTTTTAACCCATCTTGGCCTTTAGGACGTAGTGGGGGGGCTACTCTTGACGAATGTTGAGAGCCTAGTCGCTACCCGATACTACAACTCAGATAGGTTCTTTCTTAAAGTATCATTGCATGATGCGAATGCATCATGTCCGAGGGTGCTTTAGAGGGGCTGACAGTTCTGAGTAACTGGTAGAACCCTGTTACTAAATTCACTCTTATCCATAGAAGTACCTTTAGGAAGGGTAGTTACCTGGTCAGACTCCATGCAAGCCTTTAAACCTAAGGACACTTGTGTTACTTGCTTGTGTGTACTACTAACCCTTTGATTTCCTTGCACGTTTTGTCATAGGACTTGTTTGTCCTTACTATCTTACGCTTGGCCTAATGTACAACATTTGCATAACATCATGACATCATGACATCATAACATTGCATGTAAACTAACCCTTTCAAGGATCTTAGGAATTTAGGGCGCACAATTGCAGGTGCCCTTATTAAGGACTAAATTCTCATCAAGGGGCAAGAGGATTTATTTTCTCTGGCCATACGCCTTTCAATTTAAAGACACAATACCTATCAAGGGGCAAGAGGATTTGTTTTCCGTTAGCCACATGCTTTCAAACTCAGAAGTACAGGTATCCCGAATCAGAGGCTATGGCCCACTCGATATGGTGAGCTTGATTCCCAAAGAAGGACGTTCAAAGACAAAAGTCAGAATTCTTCAGACAAAGACGCGACCGAATCATTTCCTAACGTTGCTAAATAAATTCCTATAGATCCTTGAAAACATTGCATGTGCATTCATAACATTGCATAACAGGTTCCCGCCATATGTCTCTCCTCCTCTCTCACTGTTTATTTCAGCATCATGGATCTCGGGCAATTAGTCAAAAATCTTCAGGCTCAGAACAACCAGTTCAAAGAGATGATCCTTAACTTAGCCAAGGGGCAAGAAGAATTAAAGTCACTTCTGATCGAGAAGGAGAAAAAGATAATCGGAAATCCAAACCTAAGCGATCATTTACTCCGTTGCACATGCCGCTGTCTCAAGTTCTACAACACCTTCTCAAGCAGAACTTAATAACCCTTTTGCCCCCATATTCAGTTCCTGCCATTCTTGTTCCTAGGTACAAGTACAATGCAATATGTGCTTATCACTCGAATAGTCTTGGTCATGATACCGAAGATTGTGGACCATTAAAGCATAGGATTCAAGATTTAATTAACGACAAGATCATTGACTTCAACTCACCTGAGAAGCCTCATATGGCTGATGCTATGTACAACCAGAAAAGTCGTAATGAACGCAACCTATCTGTCGGGGCAGTTACACAACAAGGACACAAGCCAGATGCTCCTAAGTGTCAATTCACCAAGATTAATATATCGCTAGATCAGGCACTGCAATATCTATTGAAGGTAGGGAGGATTACAGTGAGGGATCCTCCTCAACACATTAACACTTCCGGTGCTAAGCACAATCCAAACGTGCTGTGTGTGTCTACCATTCCAATAGTTCTGGGCACGACACCAATAGTTGTTGGGCATTAAAGATTAAGATCCAAGACATGATCGATGCTGGTGAAATTGATTTCAACCCTCCTGAAAACTCCTATGGTGATCACCGCTCCTATGCCTAGTCATAACAAGACTGATTGACGTCTAGACGGACGAACTTTTGGATCATTAGATCTACTTCCGTTTGCAAGTTTCTTTTCTGTTTGTTTAAAAATTTGACTCATGATAGACATTATCTGTTTTAATAATCATCATCAGTGCATTGCATATGTTTGTCTTGAATAAATTATTTCGCTATCACTCATTTTAAATTATGTCTTTACTTTGCATATGTTTTGTGATATTCAACTCCTGCTAAGCTGTAAGCCTTTTGAGGGAGGATGACGAAGACAATGTCGCAACCTCATACAATGATGCTTTTGAACAGACTATGCTGACGATGTACAAGCATTGTTTCAATTCCTAAACAGTGGAGATATAAGGATGTTAATCTCTCGTAAACCCTTTTGAGCCTAAGGAGTAGAAGTTTTCTTTCATATGCAATTTAAAACCCTTAATCATAACCTGGGGCAGGGTAGTTACTCAGTTAACTCAATTATACTAGCCGTTGTTACGCAAATAATGATGGGTTCCCGTGACCATTAAGTCAGACAGTCAATATCCATCAAAAAGAAGAAGAAAAAAACGGTTAAGTCAAAACCTATCGAAAATTGAAACATCCCGCTGACTGTAACCTCAAAATAAACAGTTCAGGCAAAAGTTAGGGGTAATAAAGTCAAAAAAAAATCAAAAGAGGTTGTTATAAATCCTCGACAAAAAAAAAGTATTACAAAAAAGGACGACTGCCTGTCCAAATAAACCTCCAGTACTTTAACCATCATCAAATATCAATGTTACAACTTCAAGCTTTGCTAAAGCTAAAAACGCCGAGTTGACTGAGCATAGGATCGAAGAACATCACGAAGATTGGGATGGGTACAAATAAACTTTGAGCCATTATCCTTTGTTTCTTAAAACCGTGAACCAAGCCACGTTACAACCCTTGAAAGTCCTAACTGAAGCATGGTTAGTTCGAAAGCATACAGTCACTAAAAAGGGATCCTGGCTCCTTAAGGTTTACCAAAAATGCTGAGTTGATATTTCATTTTTACAAACATCACGTTTTTACAAATATCACGCATTTACATCTCCTGTTTTAATGTTTTTCAAAAACTCAAGACAGACGTATGCATTTCATCTCATGAATTCATTATTAAACATATTCTTCTACATAATTACAAATGTTAGCAACAGAAAGAATTTGCACAGGGTATGACTAATGACTCAAAGTTATCCCGACCAACAAAGATTACTCCAAGAAGCAATGTCTCCTACGTATACAAGGGGCATGACACGTTTAGCCCAATCAATCTGGGGCAATCAAGTCAAGATCCCAAGAATCTCTCAAATGCCAAACAGTCAAAGGCATACATCCCAAGTGGGTTTCAAACTATTTCCCGATCAATCAGGGGCAATCAAGTCAAGATTCCGAGAATCTCTCAAAGATGCCAAAACAATCAGGGGCATGCATCCAACGTTCAAGACATCCACGTCTTCCCCCAGAGCCGGTTTCACGGGATCATATCCCCACAGAGTAATCCTTAAGAAGATATCTTCAAATGTTATCGTCCCAACAGAGACTTAGTTCCTCAATGGAGTTTACATCTTCGACACTACTGGTTCTCCAATGCTATTCTCTTCTCCAAACAGGGTTATTCATCTCTTTTATCCCTAGTCAGGGTACATCAAGATCAATCATTCAAATTGCTTTCATCCCCAAGCAGAAGTCAAAGATCCCCAGCTGAGTATCCTCGAGCATGGAGCGGGAGTTTCTACTAAAACAGAAGACTTATACTCTATATTCTTCACAACAGTCATAGATTTATTTTTCCCTCCAGACTATTCTATGATCTACTATCATCGTCGACAATATGTTGCATACATACATCATTTATAATCAATCATTACACAAATACATACCATGCATCATGTCATTGCATGCTTATAACTTTGTTTTTCGGGTAAGCTCCCAAGCGGACGAATACCATCAAATGACTTATCAACTCTAACAATCAAATTTTCTTCTCCAAAAGCAATATGGGCGAATATTCGTTCTGATAATCATTCATATCAGACTCTCATCACATTAGTCCCCTGGCAGTGAAATATCACATTAGTCCCCTGGAAATGATATGTTACATCGGTCCCCTGGCAGTAACCAAAATCTACTCCTATCATGTTAGTCCCCTGGCGATGATATACAACTACAGCTTATTACATTGGTTTCTGAGCAGTATTAAGTTATCTCCCTATCATGTTAGTCCCCTGGCAATGATATCTACATCAGTCCCCCGACAGTAATCAAAATCCTTCTCATCATGTTAGTCCCCTGGAAATGATCAGTTGGTTCTTATCATATTATTCCCCTGGCAATGATATCTACATCACTCCCCTGGCAGTAATCAAAATCCTTCTCATCATGTTAGTCCCCTGGCAGTGATTGGTCGGTCCTTATCATATTAGTCCCCTGGTAATGATATCTACATCAGTCCCCTGGCAATAATCGAAAACATTCCAAGATCTAATTCAGTCACTACGAACGGTGCTGACACGGTCAATATTCCAAGATCTAATTCTATCATCACGAACGGTGTAGACACGATCATCCTTCAAAGATCTAATTCAGTTACTACAAACGGTGCTGACACGATCAATATTCCAAGATCTATTTCTATTACTACGAAGAGTGTAGACACAATCATCTTTCAAAGATCTAATTCAGTTACTACGAACGGTGCTGACACGGTCAATAATCCAAGATCTAATTCTATTACTACGAACGGTGTAGACACGATCATCTTTCCAAGATAATTCAGTTACTACGAACGGAGCTGACACGATCAATCTCCAACAAACATTTCTATATACATCGAGCTTAGATACAACCTAACGTACGACTCATTCTAGTACTTCTCAATACAAAGGATCCAGTCTAGCGTACGACTCATCATAGGATACAACCTGACGTACGGTGTATTCTGACAACTATCAACACAGGGGACCTGGTCTAACGTACGACCTATCCTACAGCCTAACGTACGGCTTATCCAGACATTTATCAATGCAATCAGACCCAGTCTAACGTATGACTCGCCCTAAAGTACAGCCTAACTTACGACTTACCTTGACATTTATCAATACAGTGGATTCAGTCTAACGTACGACTTATCCTAAGTATATCTTTTCAGATACAGTCTAACGTACGACTCATTCTGACTCTCATATTATCAAAACCAGATGGCATCTTTAAGCCCATCTCACACATCCTCCTGCCAACATCAGGATGGCATCTTTAAGCCCATCTCCGGCAAAAAGTCCCTGCATCATCAAGGGCAAATTTCTGGATATTCTAGTGTTCAATCCTCTTCCACCTTCAAATACCGATTGGTATACAAACCACTCTACATCCTCAGGTTTAGGAAGATTGCACAGGGGCAGCTGTCATACCCCAAAATTTGCCCCCTTACAATTGTCTATGTCATTTTATTTCAAATAATTGACGTAGCGTAATCGGTAAGAATTTGAGGGCAAAATACGCACGACCGAAAGGTTTTCTATGGATTGATCAAGTGGATGGTACCCCAATTGCTTTTTTGGCCAAAAACCTTTTGGTATTTGGCCAAATCAAGGTTATTTATATTTGGCCAAAAACCTTTTTGGTATTTGGCCAAATCAAGGTTATTCGTAATTTTGTCCATAATTTAATTTGTTAAACCCCAATTCTTTTCTTGTGTTATTATTATTATTACTATTACTAATATTCTTATTCTTATTATTATTTTATTTTTGCAGGTACCTCCTTTGGCCAAAGGGGAGCTGGTGTCAATTCTCCCTTACATTGCTTCATTGCCCTTGAAAACCTTGATAAAATCTCTTTTTTTAACCATTAACCCTAAAATATATATAATAGGTAGATGTTGTCCATTTTCATGAATTAGGGTTAGGATTTTATCACATTCTTTATTTTTAGGCTAATAATTATTTTAAGGCTAATAATTATTATAGGCTAATTAATTTATTTTTAGGCTAATAATTTAATTTTAGGTTTGTTAGCCTTGTTTTCAAAAAAACCTTTTTGTGGCCTTTTCGCTCTACTTTCAATTTTATCTATTTAAATCTTATATATATATATATATATATATATATATATATATATATATATATATATATATATATATATATATATATATATATATATATATATATATATATGTTTGTGTTTTATTATGCCTTCCTTTGTTTCATCTTAATCAATTAGTTGGTTGGTCAATCGTCAAAATCAAATCTGATTTACTATGTTATAATAATTTTGTAATTATTTCTTTTTTGAATTCCTTTAAAGTTGAGTTTTTGGTTTGTGAATAAAAAAGTTATTATTCAAATCTACCATGCATATGTTTCTCTATTAAAAATAAATAAAAATTACCTATGTGTTTGAATTATGAATTTCAAATATGGGTTTAAACTTTAAAAAACTAATTAAATTTTTTTATAAATTATTTTTCTATTAGGTTACTATAATATTTTTTACTTCAAAAAAACTAATTAATCTTACAACTTTTTAAATTTATTTAAAAAACAATTAATACTTTAATTATTGAAAAAAAACACATTCAAATATTCTCTATAAATTGAGTTTGTCTCTAATTTCATTTGTGCATTTTAAATTTACATTGAAGTGGGAGTAGAGAGAGTGAAAGAGAAATCCGCGGGATATTGATAACGTTATCAGATTTTTGAAACTTTAAGGTATGCATTATTGAAACCTCTTTTTATTATCATAGATGAAATTAATCATTGAATTGTGTATAAATGTTTTTTTTTATTTTGTTTAAATTTGTGTATTTATGCATTGTTTTTTTGTTATGTCTCTCATTGTTGGATTTCTATATAAAAGTATCTATTGGCATGAATTAAAACTATATCTAGACGAAGCTCTCAAATTTTCGCTATAAATTAAAATTCTTTTTCATTTGTTTTTTGTATTTCATATTTACATAAAAGATACCTTAAGAGAGAGCAACAAAGAAATCATATCAATATAAAATTGTTGTTGTGATTCATTTCGCGTTCTCTCTTAATCTCTTTGCTTTTATCTAAATATGAAATGCAAAAATGGAATGAGAGAAGATTTTAATTTATAGAGAAAATTTGATTCATGTCTATATATTTTTAAAAAAATCAAATTTTTATCGTATTTTCGGTCTTTTTTTTCTATTTTTATTAGCATTATGACAGGTGCAACATATATAATAATAATTTTAAGAAAAACAAATTTGTAGAATCTAATTCAAAAGTTTATTTTGTCTTCTAGGCCAAGGTAGCAAGCACGAAAAGGTCATTTGATTCAGAGAGATTCAGATTCCACCATAAGTTTGGTGTTTAAGTTGGAAGATTTTAAGAGAGGTCTTGGCGTGAGGCTTGTACAAAGATCTTGCATGGTAGAAAATCCTATAAGGTGTTAAGGGACCAGATGTACCATTGATTGATAAGGAGAACTAGGATATATACTTTTATCATTTATATTTTATGCACTTTGACTTTCTGCACTTTATATTCCTAAGAATATATCATTATCATATCAAAGGAAAATTAAGAGCATAGCGAATAAATGAGAAAAATTGGGCCACCTTTATTCACCTCCCCTCTTAGGTTGCATCTCAAACTTGCAATTGGCAATAGAGCTGGTTAATGTAACTTTTTCCTCGATCCGGGTAGATATGGATTCCACAAAACTATTCTAGGCAAATGGGGGTAGCACCATCAAATCACTATATTTTAATGGTGAATACTATGATTTCTGGAAAATTCATATGCAAATGTACTTAGAAGCACAAGAGGTTTAAATATGAAGTGTTAGTCAAGGATAGATCCTTCATTCTTACAACTATCATAAATAATGTAAAACAAAAAAATAAGCAAAGTTATATGAACAATGGGAACAAGAAGAAAAATATCATATAACATGAAGGCAAAAAAATATACTTGCATCTACCTCAGAAATGGATGTATTTTTTTCTGAGTCTTAAGTTTAAAAACAACCAAGGAAATTTGGAATAAATTGGAAGTAGCACACGAAGGAATTGAAGAAGTCAATCCACAACAAACTATCTACAGCCACCACTATATATCTTTCTCGTGAAAGTATTTTCCTTCAAAACATTTGCTCAAGATCATGAAATTTTGGAACTTAAAGAAGCTTGGAAAAGTTTTCTATGATGTATCGCAAGTGCAAAAAAATATTTCTAATGTTTGGAACAGATAACTCCTTACTCGGAGTAAATAGTTCCTTATAAGTTGATTGCATGCACTCCACATAACTCTAAAATAATGAGCACAAAATGTATTGCATCCAACATTTTATCTTCTTTGATATTTCAAGAAAATGAAAATCCAACATTTGATCTTCACCAACAGTATTGACGATTAATTGGATTGGAATTTAAGAAGATAAGATATCAGTTGAAAAGACTTGATCGATCATTGATGGTCCAATTTAAAACTGATGGGTTAAGACTATCTTGATGTCAAACTCTACAACAATATTGTAAAGGATAACACTTAGTGTGTTAGCTACATGGAATAAATTAGGAACCACTATGTGGACGACTAGAGCACACCCAAACTTGTAGAATGGTGTGCCATGAAGTGAAATAATTGATTGGTTGCCAAGACATAATCGATTACAGAGGAATCAAGGTTGTCTCATGAACCACATAAACTCCCAGATTTATAATACTCAAATCAATATAAAGATGCCATAAAGTTTTGGACATTTACTAATTATTTAGCGACAAACATTTTGGTGGTAACTAGTTTTATTAAGTCTACCATTGATATAATACTCAATTTAGTAGTGTTTATCATTAATTTGTGTAACATACTCTATTTTTTTGTTTTATTCTTTTGTCTAGGTTTAGTTATAAGAAAATATTAATAAATAATATCTTATGATTATTTATTATATTTTAATATACTATTGAAAAAGTTTCATAGAATTTAATTTATTTTATATTTATAATTAAAGAACAAAAAAAATTACATAATAAAATCATTTAATAAGATATCAATTACATAGTTAGAGATAATAACACTATGATATTTTGTCTCGTCACCCCTCAGAGTCATATTTGACACTCTTCTAGAACTATGTTTTTATTTTTATTTTTTAATAAATAATAAGATTGCATTAAAGCGAAAATAAAGGGTACTCAATCGGAATAAAGAAGGGGAACAAAACAACACTACTTCATGACCTCTAGAGGATTGGACACCTAAACAATTTTCGACTCACTTAAATATCCAAATAGATATATAAACAAGACACCAACGTAATGTCATGAAATTTTAATACCTGAAACTAAAAGGATATATGTGTACTTTTGTTGTAATGTGTTTGTTTTTCAAAGTTTTATAGGAGATTTTCATTTAAAAGAAGGTATTAAAACAAATTAGGATGGTTTCCATATCTATATTATTTATTACCTTACTTTAACAATTGTATTTTGTATTTATTAATCACCAAACAACCCATTCATTGTATTGACTGATAAATTAAAATTTATATAAAAATAGAAAAAATAAATTAAGGGGAAATGTGATAACCATTGGTCCTTCGGTCAGTAAAAACATTGTATTTTGATGCATGCATAAACCTTGAAAAATATTGTATGTTAATATTTTAAAAAGTAAAATTGTTTATGTATAGAATGTATTTGACTAATTGAATATATTTTCTAACTATTAAAGAAGGTTAGCAACTGACGATGGGATGCATTGAGACAAAAATGTAGTCTGCAACAGTGAACAATTACATGATATTTAGAAACGAGTTAAACAAATATTTAAATTTAAATAGAAAAAAAAAAATGAAATTCTCTTTATAAATTAAAGTTGTACTCAATTTCATTATTGCATTTGATATTTACAGAGTAGAGAGTGAGAGAGAAATTAGTGTGGCAGTAGTGTTCGGCAAATGATACTTAACATCAATCCATTTTTTTTATCTACTCATAAATTGAGGTATATTTTCTTTAACTAAATTTTTTATTTTTATGTATGATATTAATCATTGTATACAAATATAATAATGTTGGTTTTACATGTATATGGATCTGTTTTATCTATTTAAATCTTGTAAATATATATATTTGTTTGTGTTTTATTATGCCTTCCTTTGTTTCATCTTAATCAATTAGTTGGTTGGTCAATCGTCAAAATCAAATCTGATTTACTATGTTATAATAATTTTGTAAATATTTCTTTTTTGAATTCCTTTAAAGTTGAGTTTTTGGTTTGTGAATAAAATAGATATTATTCAAATCTACCATGCATATGTTTCTCTATTAAAAATAAATAAAAAATACCTATGTGTTTGAATTATGAATTTCGAATATGGGTTTAAACTTTAAAAAACTAATTAAATGTTTTTATAAATTATATCTCTATTAGGTTACTATAATATTTTTTACTTCAAAAAAACTAATTAATCTTATAACTTTTTAAATTTATTTAAAAAACAATTAATACTTTAATTATTGAAAAAAAAACACATTCAAATATTCTCTATAAATTGAGTTTGTCTCTAGTTTCATTTGTGCATTTTAAATTTACATTGAAGTGGGAGTAGAGAGAGTGAAAGAGAAATCCGCGATATTGATAAAGTTATCAGATTTTTGAAACTTTAAGGTATGCATTATTGAAACCTCTTTTTATTATCATAGATGAAATTAATCATTGAATTGTGTATAAATGTTTTTTTTTTATTTTGTTTAAATTTGTGTATTGATGCATTGTTTTTTTGTTATGTCTCTCATTGTTGGATTTCTATATAAAAGTATTTATTGGCATGAATTAAAACTATATCTAGACGAAGCTTGCAATTCTTCGCTATAAATTAAAATTCTCTTTCATTTGTTTTTTGTATTTCATATTTACATAAAAGATACCTTAAGAGAGAGCAACAAAAAAATCATATCAATATTAAAGTGTTGTTGTGATTCATTTCGCGTTCTCTCTTAATCTCTTTGCTTTTATCTAAATATGAAATGCAAAAATGGAATGAGAGAAGATTTTAATTTATAGAGAAAATTTGATTCATGTCTATATATTTTTATAAAAATCAAATTTTTATCGTATTTTCGGTCTTTTTTTTTTCTATTTTTATTAGCATTATGACAGGTGCAACATATATAATAATAATTTTAAGAAAAACAAATTTGTAGAATCTAATTCAAAAGTTTATTTTGTCTTCTAGGCAAAGGTAGAAAGCACGAAATGGTCATTTGATTCAAAGAGATTCAGATTCCACCATAAGTTTGGTGTTTAAGTTGGAAGATTGTAAGAGAGGTCTTGGCGTGAGGCTTGTACAAAGATCTTGCATGAGATAATGTGGTACTCTAATACTATGCAAATTCCATTTCAGGAACAATATAAAGAGTATGCACAAAATCAGCGCAAGAAGCACTGACTCAGAAGGTTCAGCGTGCAACATCAGAACATGGTCTGGCAAGACATCAGAAGATGGTCAAGCAGAAGCAGAACATGGTCTATGGAAGCATAAGAAGAACTTGAGATCAGAAGCAGAAGCACTGAAGTTCTCATGGTATCATGCTCAGAAGCACTTCAAGGTCAGAAGACAAGAAGATGCTCTGCACCAAGCTGTATTGACTCTGATGATATTCAAACGTTGTATCTACAAAAGATCAATCAGAATCAAGTACAAGATGGCAGGCTACGCTGACTGACAAAAGGAATGTTAGAAGCTATTAACGGCAACGTCAGTAGACACAGCGAAAGCAAGGCTCGAGGTAGTTGACAAAAGAGTGAAACATTAAATGCAATGCTGTACGGAATACGCAAAGCATTAAATGCTCCCAACGGTCATCTTCTCATGCGCCTATAAATATGAAGTTCTGATGAGAAGCAAATGTTAACGAATCTGCATACAACTCTTAACAAAAACTTTGCTGAAACGCTGTTCAATTTGAAAGCTCTCAAACTTCATCTTTAACCTCACTTATTGCTGTTGTAATTCTATAGTGAGATTAAGCTTAAACCTTAAGAGAAATATCACAGTTGTGATTATAGCTTTTCAGAAGCATTGTAATACTCTTAGAATTTGTTTACATTAACTTGTAAAGGACTAGAGTGATCAGTTAGATCAGAATACTCTAGAAAAGTCTTAGAGGTTATCTAAGCAGATTGTTCCTAGAGTGATCAGGTTGTGATCAGAAGACTCTAGAAGACTTAGCAGTTGTCTAAGTGGAAAACCATTGTAATCTTGTGTGATTAGTGGATTAAATCCTCAGTTGGGGTAAATCACCTTATCAAAGGTGGACTGGAGTAGTTTAGTTAACAATGAACCAGGATAAAAATAATTGTGCAAGTTGTTTTTATCTTATAAGTTTTGAAACTACATTTATTCAACCCCCCCCCCCCCCCCCCCCTTCTAAGTGTTTTTCTACCCTTCAATTGGTATCAGAGCGCCGGTTCTAAGGTGCAAGCACTTAACCGTGTTTAGAAAAGATTCAAGAAGAGAAAAACGCTTAAGTCAAGATGGCTGGTGATGATCCAACAAATCCATCTACATCTGGCTCTGCTGAGCAATACAATGGAAATGGTAACAATGGTTATACTAGACCACCAGTGTTTGATGGTGAAAACTTTGAATACTGGAAAGATAAACTTGAAAGTTACTTTCTTGGTCTAGATGCTGATTTATGGGATCTTCTGTTGGATGGTTACACACATCCAGTTAAAGCCAGTGGTGTAAGGCTCACAAGAAAAGAAATGACTGATGAGCAAAAGAAGGAATTCAAAAATCATCACAAGTGCAGGACTGTTTTACTGAATGCTATCTCTCATGCTGAGTATGAGAAGATATCTAACAGGGAAACGGCCCATGACATATATGAGTCTTTGAAAATGACTCATGAAGGAAATGCTCAAGTCAAGGAAACCAAAGCTCTTGCACTAATCCAGAAGTATGAAGCCTTCAAGATGGAGGATGCTGAAGACATTGAAAAGATGTTTTCAAGATTTCAAACTCTAACTGCTGGATTAAGAGTTCTGGACAAAGGCTACACCAAGGCTGATCATGTCAAGAAGATCATCAGAAGCTTGCCCAGAAGATGGGGCCCAATGGTGACTGCATTCAAGATAGCAAAGAATCTGAATGAAGTCTCTTTGGAAGAGCTGATCAGTGCTCTGAGGAGTCATGAAATTGAGCTTGACGCAAATGAACCTCAGAAGAAAGGTAAGTCTGCTGCATTAAAATCTAATTTTAAAAAATGCACTAACGCTTTTAAGGCTGAAGAAGTAGATTCTGAAGAATCAGAATCAGAAGAAGAAGAAGATGAACTATCCATGATTTCCAGAAGAGTTAATCAACTCTGGAAAAGCAAGCAGAGGAAGTTCAAGAACTTCAGAAGTTCAAAGAAGCATGAAAGAGGAGAATCTTCTGGAGGCAGAAGATTTGACAAAAAGAAGGTCATGTGCTACGAATGCAATGAGCCTGGACACTACAAGAATGAGTGCCCAAAACTTTAGAAGGAAAATCACAAGAAGAAATTTCATAAGAAGAAAGGTCTTATGGCAACATGGGATGATTCAGAATCAGAATCAGACTCTGAAGGCGAGCAGGGAAACATTGCACTTATGGCCACAGTGGATGATGGATCAGAATCTACATCAGAATTAGATTCTGAAGAGGTATTTTCTGAACTAACTAGAGATGAGTTAGTTTCCAGTCTAACAGAGCTTCTTGAACTAAAAGCTCATCTTAGTATCAAATACAAAAAGCTGAAAAAGCAATTTGAATTTGAAACTAAGAAGCTTGAGTTGGAAAATTCTGAATTAAAAGAAAAAGTTTTAAAATTATCCAATAACGTTAGATCTTCTTCTGATTCAGAAAAGTCCACTCCTAGTCTGAACCATATTCTGAAAGAATATGATTTAAGTTTCAGGAAGTTCTTATCTAGAAGTATTGGCAGAAGTCAGCTAGCTTCTATGATATATGCTGTTTCTGGAAACAAGAGAGTTGGCATTGGTTTTGAGGGTGAAACCCCATACGAACTTGAACCTGTAGATGATATGAAAATCACATACAAGCCATTGTATGATCAGTTCAAGTATGGCCACTCACATGATATTAGGCACACATCACATGCCAAAAGCTTTCACATAACACACACTAAGAAGCATGTGACACAACCTAAGAAATATCATGTAACTCAGGATAAAAAGTATCATGCTGTTCCTCCTATTTCTTATAATGCTAAACCCAAGTTCAATCAGAACTTGAGGAAAACTAACAAGAAAGGACCTAAGAAAATGTGGGTACCTAAGGAAAAGATTATTCCTATTGCAGATATCCTTGGCTGCAAAGAAGATAAAGCACAACATGTCATGGTACCTGGACTCTGGGTGCTCGCGACACATGACAGGAAGAAGGTCTATGTTCCAAGACCTGGTGCTTAAATCTGGTGGAGAAGTCAAGTTTGGAGGAGATCAGAAGGGCAAGATAATTGGCTCTGGAACTATAAAGTCTGGTAACTCTCCTTCCATAACTAATGTACTTCTTGTAGAAGGATTAACACATAACTTATTGTCCATAAGTCAATTAAGTGACAATGGTTATGATATAATCTTCAATCAAAAGTCTTGCAAGGCTGTAAGTCAGAAGGATGGCTCAATCCTATTTACAGGCAAGAGGAAGAACAACATTTATCAGACAGGTCTTCAAGATCTTAAGAATCAGAAGGTAACTTGTCTTATGTCTGTTTCTGAAGAGCAATGGGTCTGGCATAGAAGATTAGGACATGCTAGTTTGAGAAAGATTTCTCAGATTAACAAACTAAATCTTGTTAGAGGACTCCCTAATCTGAAATATCAATCAGATGCTCTTTGTGAAGCATATCAGAAGGACAAGTTCTCCAAACCTGCATTCAAGTCTAAGAATGTTGTTTCTACCTCAAGGCCATTAGAACTTCTGCACATGGATCTGTTTGGCCCAGTCAAAACAGCATCTGTCAGAGGGAAGAAATATGGATTGGTCATCGTAGATGATTATAGCCGCTGGACATGGGTAAAGTTCTTAAAACACAAGGATGAGTCTCATTCAGTGTTCTTTGAGTTTTGCACTCTGATCCAATCTGAGAAGGAGTGCAAAGTCATAAAGGTCAGAAGTGATCATGGTGGCGAATTTGAGAACAGATTCTTTGAGGAGTTCTTCAAAGAAAATGGTATTGCTCATGATTTCTCTTGCCCTAGAACTCCACAGCAAAATGGAGTTGTAGAGCGAAAGAATAGGACTCTACAAGAAATGGCCAGAACCATGATCAATGAAACCAATATGGCTAAGCATTTCTGGGCAGAAGCAATAAACACTGCATGTTATATTCAGAGTAGAATCTCTATAAGACCTATTCTAAATAAGACTCCTTATGAATTGTGGACTAACAGAAAGCCCAACATTTCATATTTCCATCCTTTTGGATGTGTATGCTTTATTCTGAACACTAAAGATCATCTTGGTAAGTTTGATTCTAAGGCATAAAAGTGTTTCCTTCTTGGATATTCTGAACGCTCAAAAGGCTACAGAGTATACACTACTGAAACATTGGTTGTAGAAGAATCAATCAATATCAGGTTTGATGATAAGCTTGGTCTTGAAAAGCCAAAGCAGTTTGAGAATTTTGCAGATTTTGATATTGATATATCAGAAGCAGTAGAACCAAGAAGCAAGGCATCAGAAGCAGAGCTTCTCAGAAGTAAAGAATCTGAAGATCAAGTTGCAGCCTCTTTGGAGAATCTAAGTATTTCTCAAGAACCATCTGTCAGAAGATCTTCCAGACTCACTTCTGCTCACTCAGAAGATGTCATTCTTGGAAAGAAGGATGATCCTATCAGAACAAGAGCATTCCTTAAGAACAACGCAGAATGTCAATTAGGTCTTGTGTCTTTGATTGAGCCAACTTCTGTTGATCAAGCTCTAGAAGATCCAGACTGGATAATTGCTATGCAAGAAGAACTTAATCAGTTTACAAGGAATGACGCATGGGATCTTGTTCCTAGACCAAAAGGATTCAATATCATTGGTACGAAATGGGTTTTCAGAAACAAGCTCAGTGAGAAAGGAGAAGTGGTAAGAAACAAAGCCAGACTGGTGGCTCAGGGATATAGTCAACAAGAAGGAATAGACTATACAGAAACCTTTGTACCAGTGGCCAAGTTAGAATCTATTCGTCTATTAATTTCTTTTGCCACTCAACATGACATCACTCTATATCAGATGGATGTTAAGAGTGCCTTCTTAAACGGTTATATAGATGAAGAAGTCTATGTCCACCAACCTCCTGGTTTTGAAGACTCTAAGTCTCCAAATCATGTTTTCAAATTAAAGAAATCATTATATGGATTGAAGCAAGCTCCTAGAGCTTGGTATGAACGTTTAAGTTCTTTCCTTCTGGATAATGGTTTCACTAGAGGAAAAGTGGACACTACTCACTTTTGTAAAACCTTTAAAAAGGATATTTTAATATGTCAAATATATGTAGATGATATTATATTTGGAACATCTAATGCTACACTTGGAAAGGAGTTTGCTGAGTCTATGCAGGCCGAGTTTGAGATGAGCATGATGGGAGAACTCAAGTATTTTCTTGGAATTCAAATCAATCAAACATCAGAAGGAACATATGTTCACCAAACCAAGTATGTGAAAGAACTTCTGAAGAAGTTCAATCTGTCTGAAAGCAAGGAAGCAAAAACTCCTATGCATCCAACGTGTATCCTAGGTAAGGATGAGGTAAGTAAGAAGGTTGATTAGAAGTTGTACAGAGGTATGATTGGATCTCTTCTATATTTGACTACTTCTAGACCTGACATACTATTCAGTGTTTGTCTATGTGCTAGATTCCAATCAGATCCTAGAGAATCTCACTTATCTGCTGTTAAGAGAATTCTGAGGTATCTGAAAGGTACTACTAATGTTAGTTTAGTCTACAGAAGATCTAAAGAATACAACTTAGTAGGATTCTATGATGCTGACTATGCTGGAGATAGAATTGAAAGAAAAAGTACTTCTGGAAGTTGTCAATTTCTTGGAAGTCATCTGATCTCCTGGTACAGCAAGAAGCAAGCCACCATTGCTCTATCTACTACAGAAGCAGAATATGTTGCTGCTGCTGGATGTAGCACACAAATGCTGTGGATGAAAAGTCAGCTAGAAGACTATCAAATATATGAGAGTAACATTCCTATTTTCTGTGATAATACTTCTGCCATATGTTTATCTAAAAAGCCTATCTTACATTCCAAAGCTAAACATATTGAGATTAAACATCATTTCATTAGGGACTATGTTCAGAAGGGTGTCCTCTCTTTAAACTTTGTGGATACAGACCATCAATGGGCTGATATCTTTACTAAACCCCTTGCTGAAGATAGGTTTAAGTTCATTCAGAAAAATATCAGTATGGATTTATACCCAGAATGAGAAGATGAGAAGATCTCATATATGGTTATTTTCTGAAATGTGTTAGGTTTATATGTTTATAAGAAGTTCTGATATTAATCAACTAGAAGTTCTGATTCGGTTACTTCTAACGTTTCAATATCTAAGTTGATTCAGAATATCTTTTAGAGCAAAACAGCTGTCATCAGTCTTTCTAGAAAATGAACACGTGTTCGCTATTTTTGGACAAGCATGTGTGCAGTTGAGGAGATGCCGCCCTAGGTAACTGTGCAAATCATTTCACTTTGTTACTTTATCTCTCCTAACGTCATTTCTCATTAAATGCATTGATGTTACTTTATTTCTTTTTCAAATCCGTTCCTATATAAACTCATTCCCACAACACTTCAACTCTTTGCATTCCCTCTCTCCTTACACTTTCCTTCGTTGTCATTGCATTCTCTCCTTTCTGCATTCAAACCCTAGCTTGTGTTTCTGAAATTTATCATGAATCCTTCATCAAGCACATCAAACCCAGCAGTAGAAGAAATGTCTTCATCTCAACTGGTATACAACATGCACAAATACGCTCCTCTGAAGACTTGCTCCATTCCTCCGTCTGAGTTGGAAGATCTCTGTGAATCCTCTGTGGATTTTGAAAATCTGAAAGCATATGGTTTCAAACCTGGTGCTAAGATCATGGCACAAGGATGGTCAAACTATCTGGCTAGATTGGTTGGACCATGTTTTCTAGCGCTTGTGACAGATTTCTGGGTTCATGCAACTGTCACTCCAACCGCCATTCTCTCCTTCGTGCTAGGGCATGAAGTTGTGATAACTGAAAAGCTCATCAGAAAGTTGTACAACTTGGACGATGCAAAAGGAGTCACTGGTCCTCTTCTTGGCAGAATTGATTGGTTCCAGGTTGATAAGCAGATATCGTGTGCTACCGGTATTGATGCAAATCAAACTGGTACTTTGAAACCTATTTATCAGGTTTGGGCTGAAATTATTCTGGGCTCTCTTCATCACAGAAAGAGATGCTTCTCTTCATCTTACATCAGTCCTGATCACAAGTACACTCTCTTTTGTATTGGAAAAAGGATTGAACTCAACATCTCCAATATCATTTTCGAGAATTTGAAGCTGGCTATTGAAGAGTCAAGGGATGAAGAACGTGCACAGTATCCTCATCTTCCAAGAAATTATGTTCTTTTCGCCAGAATGATCTCCGATATTCTGATTGAAAGTGATCTAATGGACTCCCTAAGGTCTATGGGAACACCTAACTTCTTCAGGGTCACTAGGGGTGCTAGCTTCAATGGCCTTGACTTGCTGAGAATGGAACTTGTCAAGGAGATAACTGCTGTTCCCTTTGACATTCAACCAAGAAGATTTCCTGTTGAAGGTTTTTCAACTTTGTTCCAGGCAGAACTTTGCCAAGAAGTAAGGCTCTATTTGGAAGCTTCTGTGAGAAACTCTTCCTCTATTGATCCTGCATGGATGCGTGGAAGAGTGCTTCCTTCTCAAGATGACCTCAAGAAGGAGGATAAGAAGAAGCGCTAAAAGAGGCTTAAGAGAAAGGCTGCTCAAGAAGCTGCTGAGAGAGAAATCAGGCAGAAGGTCATCTATGATCCTCTTAAGGTTGATTCCTTCGAGGCAATAAGATCAGGTAACTTCTCCAGGCAAGTATACCAACCTCCACCTTCTGACTCCTCTGTCCAACCCTCTTCTTTTGAACCCTAAATCATTCTCACCTCTACAAATATCCCTCAATCACCTCCTTCTGCACAAACTCCTACCCCTCTATCATCCTCTTTAAACACCCTGCAAACACCATCATCTTCTCAAGTTCTCAATCCTACCCCCATAACTACCATTCTTCCCACACCCACAAATGTACCTTCCTCATCAACCCCCTCCACAGATATTCCTTCTTCTTCAACCACAACAGTTCCAACTGTTCCATCTCATCCCTTTCCCACAAGAAAATCCAACCCTTACTGCCTTCTCTACCCAGACTACAAATTCACCTTCAATCCTCCTGAACCTGAACCTTTTATTTGCCTGGAGAAGTTCAGAAGTGAAGTTATTAGTAGGCTGGATCTCTTGAAGGATGCCTTCCTCAATGAGCTAGATGATGTCTCTACTAGGAATCTTTGGAGAAGCTTTCGCCAAGATTTTCAAGTAAGAGCCATGGCTGTTCAGAAGAGGCTGGTAGCTGCTGCACCTGCTTATGCTGGATATCTTTTGGAAATGGATGATGGAAGATACTTTCATCCAATAAGGAACAGATTCTGTCTTGAAGAGAAGAGGTTTGTGGATGAATTGGAAGAAGCTAGAATTGTTGCTGCAATGGAAGCTAATCCTTGCAGAGATATTGTGGTCTGGAGACCTCAGTATCCAGTGCTGCTTGGAGATTTCAGATGGCTGTTTGACCTTCTGAGAGCAAATCCTTCGGAACAGGATCTTGGTATGGTGATCCCAGAAGTTGCTGCTCCTCCAGAAGTTGAAGATCCTTCTGCGCCAAGGAATCTAGTTGCCATTCTGCAAGCTCTTGAGAATGGAGATTCTGATCTTCCTGCTCCTGTGTACGGAGAAGATGTTGATATGGAAGATGCTGATGCTGAAGCTGAAGATCATTCTGCTGAAGAAATTCCTGCTGAGGAAAATCCTTCTAATGATCTCTCTCAGAAGACTGCCATGGAAGCTATGGTGATTAATGCTGATCCTCTAAACAGAAGCTGTGAGGCTTCTTCTGGTGAACCCTCTGCTCTGGCAAGAACTCTGGAGGTCATTCAGAAGAACCAGGCTGAGATAGCTTCTCGGATGCAAAGGCAAGATGAAACCAATGCTGAGTTCCGCTCTTTCATCCAGAGTCAGAATGAGAGTAATGCTGGGATTCAAGCTATGCTGGCCAAGATTATGTCCAAGCTAGGGTAGTCTTAGTGTCTTAGCAGTCTCTTTGTTTCTTGCATCTGTTTTCTTCCCGCATTCTCCTTGTACTTCTTCTGAAAATCAATGAAATATATCTTCTTTTCTCTCATTGCATTTTGTTTCTCATCTGAATCTTTATGTTTTTTGATGTTATGACAAAAAGGGGGAGAAAATGTGATAAATGATCTGATTTATTTTATCAGTTGCTGGGAGAAAGTCTCCACATTTCTAACAAGAACTTTCATGTTCTGTGTGTTTAAGTGTTTTGCAGGATTGAAGAAAATCTTAAAAGCTCAACATAAGAAGCAAAACGATGTGGAAAAGCAATTCTGTAAAGAATATGCTCTGAAAAACTAAAGCAGGCTGAGTGCTATGAAGCTTCAGAATCAGAAGCAAGAAGGAAGAATGTTTTGATATTATAATTTCAGAATATGCTCTAACTCATTTTTTGCCCTTATATGCTCTGATACTAAATATCCTTAGTTCTAATGCATATTATATATTCTGATGCATTCTGTATGCTCTAATACATATTTTATGTTCTGATTCATTCATGCTCTGATTTTTGTCGTGAAGTTTGTTCTGTAACATTTCAGAATGTAGAGATGCTCAGAAGATGTTCTGGTACATTCAACAATGTTCTGATACAATTTAGCATGAAGTGATTCAAGAAGAAATTCAAGCTCTGAAGCTGTCCTATGGAAGCAAGAAGCAGAAGCTATGAATATTCTGAAGATCTAAGCATATGTGATCGTCTCAACTGAAATGGAAAATACTCAGGGAAGTCCTTTATTACAAAATTCTTCCAGTATTTATTTCAGGGGGAAATTATTTATTTCAGGGGGAGATTGTTAATCTCAGGGGGAGACATATTTACACACTATGTTTATATGCTTATGCAATAACTGTGTAATTGTCTTTAGCCGTCTAATATTCTGATTGCAAATTCATATCATTTATATATGTTTTTGTCATCATCAAAAAGGGGGAGATTGTTAGAACAAGATTTGTTATGATCAATATTCTTAGTTTTGATGATAACAATGTATATGAATTTTGTATGAGATAATGTGATACTCTAATACTATGCAATTTCCATTTCAGGAACAATATAAAGAGTATGCACAAAATCAGCGCAAGAAGCACTGACTCAGAAGGTTCAGCGTGCAACATCAGAACATGGTCTGGCAAGACATCAGAAGATGGTCAAGCAGAAGCAGAACATGGTCTATGGAAGCATCAGAAGAACTTGAGATCAGAAGTAGAAGCACTGAAGTTCTCATGGTATCACGCTCAGAAGCACTTCAAGGTCAGAAGACAAGAAGATGCTCTGCACCAAGCTGTATTGACTCTGATGATATTCAAACATTGTATCTACAAAAGATCAATCAGAATCAAGTACAAGATGGCAGGCTACGCTGACTGACAAAAGGAACATTAGAAGCTATTAACGGCAACGTCAGTAGACACAGCGAAAGCAAGGCTCGAGGTAGTTGACAAAAGAGTGAAACATTAAATGCAATGCTGTACAGAATACACAAAGCATTAAATGCTCCCAACGGTCATCTTCTCATGCGCCTATAAATATGAAGTTCTGATGAGAAGCAAATGTTAACGAATCTGCATACAACTCTTAACAAAAACTTTGCTGAAACGCTGTTCAATTTGAAAGCTCTCAAACTTCATCTTCAACCTCACTTATTGCTGTTGTAATTCTATAGTGAGATTAAGCTTAAACCTTAAGAGAAATATCACAGTTGTGATTATAGCTTTTCAGAAGCATTGTAATACTCTTAGAATTTGTTTACATTAACTTGTAAAGGACTAGAGTGATCAGTTAGATCAGAATACTCTAGAAAAGTCTTAGAGGTTATCTAAGCAGATTGTTCCTAGAGTGATCAGGTTGTGATCAGAAGACTCTAGAAGACTTAGCTGTTGTCTAAGTGGAAAACCATTGTAATATTGTGTGATTAGTGGATTAAATCCTCAGTTGAGGTAAATCACCTTGTCATGGGTGGACTGGAGTAGTTTAGTTAACAACGAACCAGGATAAAAATAATTGTGCAAGTTGTTTTTATCTTATAAGTTTTGAAACTACACTTATTCAAACCCCCCCTTTCTAAGTGTTTTTCTACCCTTCACCATTGATTGATAAGGAGAACTAGGATATATACTTTTATCATTTATATTTTATGCACTTTGACTTTCTGCACTTTATATTGCTAAGAATATATCATTATCATATCAAAGGAAAATTAAGAACATAGCGAAAAAATGAGAAAAATTGGGCCACCTTTATTCACCTCCTCTCTTAGGATGCATCTCAAACTTGCAATTGGCAATAGAGCTGGTTAATGTAACTTGTTCCTCGATCCGGGTAGATATGGATTCCACAAAACTATTCTAGGCAAATGGGGGTAGCACCATCAAATCACTATATTTTGTTGGTGAATACTATGATTTCTGGAAAATTCATATGCAAATGTACTTAGAAGCACAAGAGGTTTAAATATGAAGTGTTAGTCAAGGATAGATCCTTCATTCTTACAACTATCATAAATAATGTAAAACAACAAAATAAGCAAAGTTATACGAACAATGGGAACAAGAAGAAAAATATCATATAACATGAAGGCAAAAAAATATACTTGCATCTACCTCCGAAATGGATGTATTTTTTTCTAAGTCTTAAGTTTAAAAACAACCAATGAAATTTGGAATAAATTGGAAGTTACACACGAAGGATTTGAAGAAGTCAATCCACAACAAACAATCTACAGCCACCACTATATATCTTTCTTGTGAAAGTATTTTCCTTTAAAATATTTGCTCAAGATCATGAAATTTTGGAACTTAAAGAAGCTTGGAAAAGTTTTCTATGATGTATTGCAAGTGCAAAAAAATATTTCTAAGGTTTGTAACAGATAACTCCTTACTTGGAGTAAATAGTTCCTTATAAGTTGATTGCATGCACTCCACATAACTCTAAAATAACGAGCACAAAATGTATTGCATCCAACATTTTATCTTCTTTGATATTTCAAGAAAATGAACATCCAACATTTGATCTTCATCAACAGTATTGACGATTAATTGGATTGGAATTTAAGGAAGATAAGATATCAGTTGAAAAGACTTGATCGATCATTGATGGTCCAATTTAAAACTGATGGGTTAAGATTATCTTGATGTCAAACTCCACAACAATATTGTAAAGGATAACACTTAGTGTGTTAGCTACATGAAATAAATTAGGAACCACTATGTGGACGACTAGAGCACACCCAAACTTGTAGAATGGGGTGCCATGAAGTGAAATAATTGATTGGTTGCCAAGACATAATCGATTACAGAGGAATCAAGGTCGTCTCATGAACCACATAAACACCGAGATTTATAATACTCAAATCAATATAAAGATGCCATAAAGTTTCGGACATTTAATAATTATTTAGCGACAAACATTTTGGTGGTAACTAGTTTTATTAAGCCTAACATCGATATAATACTCAATTTAATAGTGTTTATTATTAATTTGTGTAAAATACTCTATTTTTTTGTTTTATTCTTTTGTCTAGGTTTAGTTATAAGAAAATATTAATAAATAATTTCTTATGATTATTTATTATATTTTAATATACCATTGAAAAAGTTTCATAGAATTTAATTTTTTTTTTATATTTATAATTAAAGAACAAAAAAAATTACATAATAAAATCATTTAATAAGATAAGACTTATGTTAAGGTTTGGGTCATCAATTACATAGTTAGAGATAACAATACTATGATATTTTGTCTCGTCACCCCTCATAGTCATATTTAACACTCTTCTAGAACTATGTTTTTATCTTTATTTTTTTAATAAATAATAAGATTGCATTAAAGCGAAAATAAAGGGTACTCAATTGGAATACAAAAGGGGAAACAAAACATCACTACTTCATGACCTCTAGAAGATTGGACACCTAAACAATTTTCGACTCACTTAAATGTCCAAATAGATATATAAACAGACACCAACATAATGTAATGAAATTTCAATACATGAAACTAAAAGGATATATGTGTACTTTTAATTGTAATGTTTTTGTTTTTCAAAGTTTTATAGGAGATTTTCATTTAAAAGAAAGTTTTAAAACAAATTAGAATGGTTTCCATACCTATATTATTTATTACCTTACTTTAACAATTGTATTTTGTATTTATTAATCACAAAACAACCCATCCCATTGTATTGACTGATAAATTAAAATTTATATAAAAATAGAAAAAATAATTTAAGCGGAAATGTGATAACCATTGGTCCTTCGGTCAATAAAAACATTGTATTTTGATGCCTGCATAAACCTTGAAAAATATTATATGTTAATAATTTAAAAAGTAAAATTGTTTATGTATAGAATGTATTTGACTAATTGAATATATTTTCTAACTATTAAAGATGTTTAGCAACTGGAGAGGGGATGCATTGAGACAAAAATGTAATGTGCAACAGTGAACAATTACATGATATTTAGAAACGAGTTAAACAAATATTTAAATTATAAATAGAAAAAAAAATCAAATTCTCTTTATAAATTAAAGTTGTACTCAATTTCATTATTGCATTTGATATTTACAGAGTAGAGAGTGAGAGAGAATTTAGTGTGGCAGTAGTGTTCGGCAAATAATTCTTAACATCAATCCATTTTTTTTATCTACTCATAAATTGAGGTATATTTTCTTTAACTAAATCTTTTATTTTTATGTATGATATTAATCATTGTATACAAATATAATAATGTTGGTTTTACATGTATATGGATCTGTTTTATCTATTTAAATCTTTTATATATATATATATATATATATATATATATATATATATATATATATATATATATATATATATATATATATATATATATATATATATATGTTTGTTTTTTATTATGCCTTCCTTTGTTTTATCTTAATCAATTAGTTGGTTGGTCAATCGTCAAAATCAAATCTGATTTACTATGTTATAATAATTTTGTAAATATTTCTTTTTTGAATTCCTTTAAAGTTGAGTTTTTGGTTTGTGAATAAAAAAGTTATTATTCAAATCTACCATGCATATGTTTCTCTATTAAAAATAAATAAAAAATACCTATGTGTTTGAATTATGAATTTCGAATATGGGTTTAAACTTTAAAAAACTAATTAAATTTTTTTATAAATTATTTCTCTATTAGGTTACTATAATATTTTTTACTTCAAAAAAACTAATTAATCTTACAACTTTTTAAATTTATTTAAAAAACAATTAATACTTTATTTATTGAAAAAAAAAACACATTCAAATATTCTCTATAAATTGAGTTTGTCTCTAGTTTCATTTGTGCATTTTAAATTTACATTGAAGTGGGAGTAGAGAGAGTGAAAGAGAAATCCGCGGGATATTGATAAAGTTATCAGATTTTTGAAACTTTAAGATATGCATTATTAAAACCTCTTTTTATTATCATAGATGAAATTAATCATTGAATTGTGTATAAATGTTTTTTTTTTTATTTTGTTTAAATTTGTGTATTTATGCATTGTTTTTTTGTTATGTCTCTCATTGTTGGATTTCTATATAAAAGTATCTATTGGCATGAATTAAAACTATATCTAGACGAAGCTCGCAAATTTTCGCTATAAATTAAAATTCTCTTTCATTTGTTTTTTGTATTTCATATTTACATAAAAGATACCTTAAGAGAGAGCAACAAAGAAATCATATCAATATAAAATTGTTGTTGTGATTCATTTCGCGTTCTTTCCTAGTCTCTTTGCTTTTATCTAAATATGAAATGCAAAAATGGAATGAGAGAAGATTTTAGTTTATAGAGAAAATTTGATTCATGTCTATATATTTTTATAAAAGTCAAATTTTTATCGTATTTTCGGTCTTTTTTTTTCTATTTTTATTAGCATTATGACAGGTGCAACATATATAATAATAATTTTAAGAAAAACAAATTTGTAGAATCTAATTCAAAAGTTTATTTTGTCTTCTAGGCCAAGGTAGAAAGCACGAAAAGGTCATTTGATTAAGAGAGATTCAGATTCCACCATAAGTTTGGTGTTAAAGTTGGAAGATTGTAAGAGAGGTCTTGGCGTGAGGCTTGTACAAAGATCTTGCATGGTAGAAAATCCTATAAGGTGTTAAGGGACCAGATGTACCATTGATATATAAGGAGAACTAGGATATATACTTTTATCATTTATATTTTATGCACTTTGACTTTCTGCACTTTATATTGCTAAGAATATATCATTATCATATCAAAGGAAAATTAAGAACATAGCGAAAAAATGAGAAAAATTGGGCCACCTTTATTCACCTCCCCTCTTAGGTTGCATCTCAAACTTGCAATTGGCAATAGAGCTGGTTAATGTAACTTGTTCCTCGATCTGGGTAGATATGGATTCCACAAAACTATTCTAGGCAAATGGGGGTAGCACCATCAAATCACTAATTTTGTTGGTGAATACTATGATTTCTAGAAAATTCATATGCAAATGTACTTAGAAGCACAAGAGGTTTAAATATGAAGTGTTAGTCAAGGATAGATCCTTCATTCTTACAACTATCATAAATAATGTAAAACAACAAAATAAGCAAAGTTATACGAACAATGGGAACAAGAAGAAAAATATCATATAACATGAAGGCAAAAAAATATACTTGCATCTACCTCAGAAATGGATGTCTTTTTTTCTGAGTCTTAAGTTTAAAAACAACCAAGGAAATTTGGAATAAATTGGAAGTAGCACACGAAGGAATTGAAGAAGTCAATCCACAACAAACTATCTACAACCACCACTACTAGAAATTTGGCCTACGGCCACGCTAAAATTGTCCACAGCTCAGAAACTGTGGCCACATATATGATTTAGCCATGATTATCAAAGCGTAGACGTATGTTATAGAAATATTAAATCCGGAGTGTAAAACTGTGGCCTGTATAGCGGTAGATATTTTAAGCCGCAACTAAGAAACCGAGGCCTATAATTTTCAGTTCAAACTGTGGCCAAAACCCCAAAAAAAACCCTCCAAAAGTTCCCTCCTTTTTTTTTTAGTTTCCCTCTATCTTTTAATATTTTATTTTCTATTTTTTTTAATTAAAAAAAGAAAAAAAATGAAAGAACAAAGGCATTGAAACGAGCCATATGAACAAAAACACTCACACTATCTGAAAACTCCATCTCCCAATACTATCTGAAAACTCTTCGCCGTTGCGCCACTGCTGCCACCTCCATCGCTTACAGGTTAGTTTCTTCATCTTCATCTCACTAACCTCAATCATCTCACGAACCCTAACCCTCTCCATCTCACGAATCCTAACTCTCTTCATCTCACGAACCCTAACCCTCTTCATCTCACGATTCTCTGTTCGTGTTCCTCATCTTCTCTATCGTCTCCTCTGATTTTGTTTGGACCTAATATATATTTTGTTTTGCAGTTGAGGTACCAAAGCTTTTGGAGGCTTCCTCTATTCATCTGCGTACGATTATCTGGGTACGATTCTCTTCTCTGTTCGTGTTCCTCATCTTCCCTTGTCTCCTCTGATTTTTTTTGACCTAATATATATTTTGTTTTGCATGTGAGGTACCGAAGCTTCTAGAGGCTAATACGGTAGGGTTTCTTTTTGACCTAATCTATGTTTAAACAAATTCTACTACTGATGTTTGGATAGTGTGATTTGATGCATGTTTTGTTTTGACCTAATCTACTGAGGGCTTCATTTTGACCTAATCTCTGCATTGTTACATCTGTTGTTGTTATTTATGTTAGATTTTGTTATGGTGATTTGAAACTGAGAGAGGCACTGAGTTTAGGTTAGATTTTGTTATGGTGATTTAGGTTAGATTTTGGTAGGGTTGAAAACTGATCTGGATTTTAGGTTGAGAAAGTATGTTAGATTCAAGTTAACTGCTATTTCCGTTATTTGACTGTTAGTATTGTTAAATCTAAAATTGATTTTCTGTTTGGGACGAAATCAGAATTCTAGTTATGCTTAATATCATGAATTGAATTGAATTTCTTGTGATTATTAGAAGAATATCTGTTATTATGATATGTGTATGTGTATGATAATTTATGAATTTTACTCTGAGGATCCATTATGCTGCAATATACTATAGATTATACATTTGAAGGAAGTTTTTAATTATGTATTTTTTGTTTGTTTGTTTAGGGGAGGAATATTCTTGAAACAGATCATCCAGAAGGTCCTTTTGGCACTAAGGTCAGTGTTCTAACTTGTTTCTGAGACTCGACAAAGTCGAAAAGGAAAACAGCTGGATGAGGAAACTTCAAGTGTAATTGTAAGCCAGGCAGATTATTCCTTTAATCAACATTTGCCTTTAATCATTTATTTTTCTAATGTGAATATTTTCTAATGTGAATATTTTTTAATTAGTCTAAGCTTCAAGAATCAGTTCAGAATTCAACTGAATCTGAGACATTTAACTCCTTGTTTGGGAAAGAAAAATTTGGACGAGTTCGTTGCTATGGAAGAACAATAACACCTACCATGCTTAAAAGAAAAGAAGAAATTCTGGTTATTAAAAGGCAGCATAATGATGAAGTGGCTGGCATGAAGAGGGAGATGGATGGTATGAAGGCGCTATTTAAGACATTGATGAAGCAACAAAACCCACATATGAGCGACGAGGAGATCTCTAATTTGATGGCAAGTGCTATGGGTTGTTCCATTAGTTCTACTGTTGCTCCTGCTGATCCACATTCGTCTGCATCAACTCATACTCCGCATTGCGAACAGGTATACTCTAAACTACAAAATTGCAGCATATGGCACTGTATAGAAACTGTATAGAAACTGTATTAGAAACTGTATCAAGTGTTTTCTGAAATTAGAAACTGTATTAGAAACTGTATAGGGCACTGAATTATCAAGTGTATAGGGCACTGAATTAGAAACTCGGTTATCAAGAATTAGTTAGAAACTGTATAGGGCACATTAAGTGCAGGGATCATGGTTGAACAAGTGCAGGGATCACATTAAGAAACTGAATTATCACTGAATTTCTGAAATTGTATGGTTATCATGGATGAACAAGTGCAGGGATCACATTAAGAAACTGAATTATCATTGAATTTCTGAACTGATACTTGAACTGATTCTTGAATTTCTGAACTGGTTATCATGGATGAACAATATGCAGGGATCACATCTTGTTACAGTTTTACTGTTGTTCAAATTTTGTTATAGTGTTATTGGTTTTACAGATTTTAAGCATCTTGTTATAGTGTTATTGGTTGGTAAAAATTTTGTGAATGCTAGTAACATTGATGTAATTCATTTTCTGGTGCCAATTAAACTGAAGTTTTGAAGTATCATCATTGGTTTGTACTATGTGGCCCAAATGGCATAAGGGAATCACATTAATCATGTAAAGTTTCATGGATGATTAAAGATTCTATTTGGTTTGATTTTAAGCATCCTATTACTGTTTTACTGTTGTAGCTTATAGTGTTATTGGTTGGTACAAGTTGTGTGAATGCTACTAACATTGATTTGTTTGTTTCAAACACATGTTACTTCAGTAGCAGATTTGTATCATCATTGGTGTTATGCATGTTTATTGGTTAGTACACTTATGAATGTTGAATGATGTTATGTTTATTGTAGGGTGGAGAGGAAGCAGATTGTGATGAAGATATGGAAGAAGCTTGTGATGAACATGAAGATGTGGAAGAAGTTTGTGCTGAAGATGTTGAAGAAGATGTGGAAGAAGAGCAAGGAGAAGATCAAGAAGAATAGTTGTTTTATGTTATCTTTCTAGCCAGTTATTAGAACTTTTTTTGGTTATTTTGGGATGACTCTTTTTTGAGCCAAACTTGTGTTTAATATGGTTGTGTTTAACATGGTTGTTTTGAATTTTGAATTTGGGATGACATCAAAACTTGTATCCAACTATTATTAGTGGCACTACAAAAAAAACATACTTTTGACCTTAATGTTAATTTTATTGTTAATTTTATATTGATAGATATATTTATATATATATATATATATATATATATATATATATATATAAATATATATAAAATGACATATTTATGTAATGATACAGAAATAAACCGTGGCTAGATAAATGGGTTAGAATGCATAACATATAACAACGGTTTTAAATAGGTGGTCATAACCAAACCGTGGCTATATCTTGAACTAATACTGTGTCGTAAACGTTAAAATGAAACTGTGGCTTTACAATATAGCCACAGTTATTAAGTCATGGCAAATACAAACCGTGGCCTTAATCAAGCTACCTAAACCGTGGCCTAAAAATGCCACGGTTGTAAAAATGGCGTGGTCTATACCAAAAAACCGTGGACTTTACTTTTGGCCACGGTCGTATACTCCACCGTTGGATTTTCGTGGCCGAACCGTGGCCTCAGCGTTACGCCACGGTTATTTTGCATAAAGCCTCGGTTTTCTGGGCGTGGTAGGAGGCCTTTTTTTCTGTAGTGCACCACTATATATCTTTCTTGTGAAAGTATTTTCCTTTAAAACATTTGCTCAAGATCATGAAATTTTGGAACTTAAAGAAGCTTGGAAAAGTTTTCTATGATGTATTGCAAGTGCAAAAAAATATTTCTAATATTTGGAACAGATAACTCCTTACTTGGAGTAAATAGTTCCTTATAAGTTGATTGCATGCACTCCACATAACTCTAAAATAATGAGCACAAAATGTATTGCATCCAACATTTTATCTTCTTTGATATTTCAAGAAAATGAAAATCCAACATTTGATCTTCACCAACAGTATTGACGATTAATTGGATTGGAATTTAAGGAAGATAAGATATCAGTTGAAAAGACTTGATCGATCATTGATTGTCCAATTTAAAACTGATGGGTTAAGACTATCTTGATGTCAAACTCCACAACAATATTGTAAAGGATAACACTTAGTGTGTTAGCTACATGGAATAAATTAGGAACCACTATGTGGACGACTAGAGCACACCCAAACTTGTAGAATGGTGTGCCATGAAGTGAAATAATTGATTGGTTGCCAAGACATAATCGATTACAAAGGAATCAAGGTTGTCTCATGAACCACATAAACACCCAGATTTATAATACTCAAATCAATATAAAGATGCCATAAAGTTTCGGACATTTAATAATTATTTAGCGACAAACATTTTGGTGGTAACTAGTTTTATTAAGTCTACCATCGATATAATACTCAATTTAATAGTGTTTATCATTAATTTGTGTAACATACTCTATTTTTTTGTTTTATTCCTTTGTCTAGGTTTAGTTATAAGAAAATATTAATAAATAATTTCTTATGATTATTTATTATATTTTAATATACCATTGAAATAGTTTCATAGAATTTAATTTATTTTATATTTATAATTAAAGAACAAAAAAAATTACATAATAAAATCATTTAATAAGATAAGACTTATGTTAAAGTTTGGGTCATCAATTACATAGTTAGAGATAACAATACTATGATATTTTGTCTCGTCACCCCTCATAGTTATATTTGACACTCTTCTAGAACTATCTTTTTATTTTTATTTTTTTAATAAATAATAAGATTGCATTAAAGCGAAAATAAAGGGTACTCAATCGGAATACAAAAGGGAAACAAAACATCACTACTTCATGACCTCTAGAGGATTGGACACCCAAATAATTTTCGACTCACTTAAATGTCCAAATAGATATATAAACAGACACCAACGTAATGTATTAAAATTTCAATACGTGAAACTAAAAGGATATATGTGTAATTTTAGTTGTAATGTGTTTGTTTTTCAAAGTTTTATAGGAGATTTTCATTTAAAATAAAGTTTTAAAACAAACTAGAATGGTTTCCATACCTATATTATTTATTACCTTACTTTAACAATTGTATTTTGTATTTATTAATCACAAAACAATCCATTCGTTGTATTGACTGATAAATTAGAATTTATATAAAAATAGAAAAAATAACTTAAGGGGAAATGTGAAAACCATTGGTCCTTCGGTCAATAAAAACATTGTATTTTGATGCATGCATAAACCTTGAAAAATATTATATGTTAATAATTTAAAAAGTAAAACTGTTTATGTATAGAATGTATTTGACTAATTGAATATATTTTCTAACTATTAAAGAAGGTTAGCAACTGGAGAGAGGATGCATTGAGACAAAAATGTAATGTGCAACAGTGAACAATTACATGATATTTAGAAACGAGTTAAACAAATATTTAAATTTACATAGAAAAAAAAATCAAATTCTCTTTATAAATTAAAGTTGTACTCAATTTCATTATTGCATTTGATATTTACAGAGTAGAGAGTGAGAGAGAATTTAGTGTGGCAGTAGTGTTCGGCAAATGATTCTTAACATCAATCCATTTTTTTTATCTACTCATAAATTGAGGTACATTTTCTTTAACTAAACCTTTTATTTTTATGTATGATATTAATCATTGTATACAAATATAATAATGTTGGTTTTACATGTATATGGATCTGTTTTATCTATTTAAATCTTGTATATATATGTTTGTGTTTTATTATGCCTTCCTTTGTTTCATCTTAATCAATTACTTGGTTGGTCAATCGTCAAAATCAAATCTGATTTACTATGTTATAATAATTTTGTAAATATTTCTTTTTTGAATTCCTTTAAAGTTGAGTTTTTGGTTTGTGAATAAAAAAAGTTATTATTCAAATCTACCATGCATATGTTTCTCTATTAAAAATAAATAAAAAATACCTATGTGTTTGAATTATGAATTTCGAATATGGGTTTAAACTTTAAAAGACTTATTAAATTTTTTTATAAATTATTTCTCTATTAGGTTACTATAATATTTTTTACTTCAAAAAAACTAATTAATCTTACAACTTTTTAAATTTATTTAAAAAACAATTAATACTTTAATTATTGAAAAAAAAAACACATTCAAATATTCTCTATAAATTGAGTTTGTCTCTAGTTTCATTTGTGCATTTTAAATTTACATTGAAGTGGGAGTAGAGAGAGTGAAAGAGAAATCCGCGGGATATTGATAAAGTTATCAGATTTTTGAAACTTTAAGGTATGCATTACTGAAACCTCTTTTTATTATCATAGATGAAATTAATCATTGAATTGTGTATAAATGTTTTTTTTATTTTGTTTAAATTTGTGTATTTATGCATTGTTTTTTTGTTATGTCTCTCATTGTTGGATTTCTATATAAAAGTATCTATTGGCATGAATTAAAACTATATCTAGACGAAGCTCGCAAATTTTCGCTATAAATTAAAATTCTCTTTCATTTGTTTTTTGTATTTCATATTTACATAAAAGATACCTTAAGAGAGAGCAACAAAGAAATCATATCAATAATAAAGTGTTGTTGTGATTCATTTCGCGTTCTCTCTTAATCTCTTTGCTTTTATCTAAATATGAAATGCAAAAATGGAATGAGAGAAGATTTTAATTTATAGAGAAAACTTGATTCATGTCTATATATTTTTATTAAAATCAAATTTTTATCGTATTTTCGACCTTTTTTTTCTATTTTTATTAGCATTATGACAGGTGCAACATATATAATAATAATTTTAAGAAAAACAAATTTGTAGAATCTAATTCAAAAGTTTATTTTGTCTTCTAGGCCAAGGTAGAAAGCACGAAAAGGTCATTTGATTCAGAGAGATTAAAATTCCACCATAAGTTTGGTGTTTAAGTTGGAAGATTATAAGAGAGGTCTTGGCGTGAGGCTTGTACAAAGATCTTGCATGGTTGAAAATCCTATAAGGTGTTAAGGGACCAGATGTACCATTGATTGATAAGGAGAACTAGGATATATACTTTTATCATTTATATTTTATGCACTTTGACTTTCTGCACTTTATATCAAAGGAAAATTAAGAACATAGCGAAAAAATGAGAAAAATTGGGCCATCTTTATTCACCTCCCCTTTTAGGTTGCATCTCAAACTTGCAATTGGCAATAGAGCTGGTTAATGTAACTTGTTCCTCGATCCGGGTAGATATGGATTCCACAAAACTATTCTAGGCAAATGGGGGTAGCACCATCAAATCACTATATTTTGTTGGTGAATACTATGATTTCTGGAAAATTCATATGCAAATGTACTTAGAAGCACAAGAGGTTTAAATATGAAGTGTTAGTCAAGGATAGATCCTTCATTCTTACAACTATCATAAATAATGTAAAACAACAAAATAAGCAAAGTTATACGAACAATGGGAGCAAGAAGAAAAATATCATATAACATGAAGGCAAAAAAATATCCTTGCATCTACCTCAGAAATGGATGTATTTTTTTTCTGAGTCTTAAGTTTAAAAACAACCAAGGAAATTTGGAATAAATTGGAAGTAGCACACGAAGGAATTGAAGAAGTCAATCCACAACAAACTATCTACAGCCACCACTATATATATTTCTTGTGAATGTATTTTCCTTTAAAACATTTACTCAAGATCATGAAATTTTGGAACTTAAAGAAGCTTGGAAAAGTTTTCTATGATGTATTGCAAGTGCAAAAAAATATTTCTAATGTTTGGAACAAATAACTCCTTACTTGGAGTAAATAGTTCCTTATAAGTTGATTGCATGCACTCCACATAACTCTAAAATAATGAGCACAAAATGTATTGCATCCAACATTTTATCTTCTTTGATATTTCAAGAAAATGAAAATCCAACATTTGATCTTCACCAACAGTATTGACGATTAATTGGATTGGAATTTAAGAAGATAAGATATCAGTTGAAAAGACTTGATCGATCATTGATGGTCCAATTTAAAACTGATGGGTTAAGACTATCTTGATGTCAAACTCTACAACAATATTGTAAAGGATAACACTTAGTGTGTTAGCTACATGGAATAAATTAGGAACCACTATATGGACGACTAGAGCACACCCAAACTTGTAGAATGGTGTGCCATGAAGTGAAATAATTGATTGGTTGCCAAGACATAATCGATTACAGAGGAATCAAGGTTGTCTCATGAACCACATAAACACCCAGATTTATAATACTCAAATCAATATAAAGATGCCATAAAGTTTCGGACATTTAATAATTATTTAGCGACAAACATTTTGGTGGTAACTAGTTTTATTAAGTCTACCATCAATATAATACTCAATTTAATAGTGTTTATCATTAATTTGTGTAACATACTCTATTTTTTTGTTTTATTCCTTTGACTAGGTTTAGTTATAAGAAAATATTAATAAATAATTTCTTATGATTATTTATTATATTTTAATATACCATTGAAAAAGTTTCATAGAATTTAATTTATTTTATATTTATAATTAAAGAAAAAAAAAATTACATAATAAAATCATTTAATAAGATAAGACTTATGTTAAAGTTTGGGTCATCAATTACATAGTTAGAGATAACAATACTATGATATTTTGTCTCGTCACCCCTCATAGTCATATTTGACACTCTTCTAGATCTATCTTTTTATTTTTATTTTTTTAATAAATAATAAGATTGCATTAAAGCGAAAATAAAGGGTACTCAATCGGAATACAAAAGGGGAAACAAAACATCACTACTTCATGACCTCTAGAGGATTGGACACCTAAACAATTTTCGACTCACTTAAATGTCCAAATAAATATATAAACAGACACCAACGTAATGTAATAAAATTTCAATACGTGAAACTAAAAGGATATATGTGTACTTTTAGTTGTAATGTGTTTGTTTTTCAAAGTTTTATAGGAGATTTTCATTTAAAAGAAAGTTTTAAAACAAATTAGAATGGTTTCCATACCTATATTATTTATTACCTTACTTTAACAATTGTATTTTGTATTTATTAATCACAAAACAACCCATTCATTGTATTGACTGATAAATTAAAATTTATATAAAAATAGAAAAAATAACTTAAGGGGAAATGTGATAACCATTGGTTCTTCGGTCAATAAAAACATTGTATTTTGATGCATGCATAAACCTTGAAAAATATTATATGTTAATAATTTAAAAAGTAAAACTGTTTATGTATAGAATGTATTTGACTAATTGAATATATTTTCTAACTATTAAAGAAGGTTAGCAACTGGAGAGGGGATGCATTGAGACAAAAATGTAATGTGCAACAGTGAACAATTACATGATATTTAGAAACGAGTTAAACAAATATTTAAATTTAAATAGAAAAAAAAATCAAATTCTCTTTATAAATTAAAGTTGTACTCAATTTCATTATTGCATTTGATATTTACAGAGTAGAGAGTGAGAGAGAATTTAGTGTGCCAGTAGTGTTCGGCAAATGATTCTTAACATCAATCCATTTTTTTTATCTACTCATAAATTGAGGTATATTTTCTTTAACTAAATCTTTTATTTTTATGTATGATATTAATCATTGTATACAAATATAATAATGTTGGTTTTACATGTATATGGATCTGTTTTATCTATTTAAATCTTTTATATATATATATATATATATATATATATATATATATATATATATATATATATATGTTTGTGTTTTATTATGCCTTCCTTTGTTTCATCTTAATCAATTAGTTGGTTGGTCAATCGTCAAAATCAAATCTGATTTACTATGTTATAATAATTTTGTAAATATTTCTTTTTTAAATTCCTTTAAAGTTGAGTTTTTGGTTTGTGAATAAAAAAGTTATTATTCAAATCTACCATGCATATGTTTCTCTATTAAAAATAAATAAAAAATACCTATGTGTTTGAATTATGAATTTCGAATATGGGTTTAAACTTTAAAAAACTAATTAAATTTTTTTATAAATTATTTCTCTATTAGGTTACTATAATATTTTTTACTTCAAAAAAACTAATTAATCTTACAACTTTTTAAATTTATTTAAAAAACAATTAATACTTTAATTATTGAAAAAAAAACACATTCAAATATTCTCTATAAATTGAGTTTGTCTCTAGTTTCATTTGTGCATTTTAAATTTACATTGAAGTGGGAGTAGAGAGAGTGAAAGAGAAATCCGCGGGATATTGATAAAGTTATCAGATTTTTGAAACTTTAAGGTATGCATTATTGAAACCTCTTTTTATTATCATAGATGAAATTAATCATTGAATTGTGTATAAATGTTTTTTTTTTATTTTGTTTAAATTTGTGTATTTATGCATTGTTTTTTTGTTATGTCTCTCATTGTTGGATTTCTATATAAAAGTATCTATTGGCATGAATTAAAACTATATCTAGACGAAGCTCGCAAATTTTCGCTATAAATTAAAATTCTCTTTCATTTGTTTTTTGTATTTCATATTTACATAAAAGATACCTTAAGAGAGAGCAACAAAGAAATCATATCAATATTAAAGTGTTGTTGTGATTCATTTCGCGTTCTCTCTTAATCTCTTTGCTTTTATCTAAATATGAAATGCAAAAATGGAATGAGAGAAGATTTTAATTTATAGAGAAAATTTGATTCATGTCTATATATTTTTATAAAAATCAAATTTTTATCGTATTTTCGGCCTTTTTTTTCTATTTTTATTAGCATTATGACAGGTGCAACATATATAATAATAATTTTAAGAAAAACAAATTTGTAGAATCTAATTCAAAAGTTTATTTTGTCTTCTAGGCCAAGGTAGAAAGCACGAAAAGGTCATTTGATTCAGAGAGATTCAGATTCCACCATAAGTTTGGTGTTTAAGTTGGAAGATTGTAAGAGAGGTCTTGGCGTGAGGCTTGTACAAAGATCTTGCATGGTAGAAAATCCTATAAGGTGTTAAGGGACCAGATGTACCATTGATTGATAAGGAGAACTAGGATATATACTTTTATCATTTATATTTTATGCACTTTGACTTTCTGCACTTTATATCAAAGGAAAATTAAGAACATAGCGAAAAAATGAGAAAAATTGGGCCACCTTTATTCACCTCCCCTGTTAGGTTGCATCTCAAACTTGCAATTGGCAATAGAGCTGGTTAATGTAACTTGTTCCTCGATCCGGGTAGATATGGATTCCACAAAACTATTCTAGGCAAATGGGGGGTAGCACCATCAAATCACTATATTTTGTTGGTGAATACTATGATTTCTGGAAAATTCATATGCAAATGTACTTAGAAGCACAAGAGGTTTAAATATGAAGTGTTAGTCAAGGATAGATCCTTCATTCTTACAACTATCATAAATAATGTAAAACAACAAAATAAGCAAAGTTATACGAACAATGGGAACAAGAAGAAAAATATCATATAACATGAAGGCAAAAAAATATCCTTGCATCTACCTCAGAAATGGATGTATTTTTTTTCTGAGTCTTAAGTTTAAAAACAACCAAGGAAATTTGGAATAAATTGGAAGTAGCACACGAAGGAATTGAAGAAGTCAATCCACAACAAACTATCTACAGCCACCACTATATATCTTTCTTGTGAAGGTATTTTCCTTTAAAACATTTACTCAAGATCATGAAATTTTGGAACTTAAAGAAGCTTGGAAAAGTTTTCTATGATGTATTGCAAGTGCAAAAAAATATTTCTAATGTTTGGAACAAATAACTCCTTACTTGGAGTAAATAGTTCCTTATAAGTTGATTGCATGCACTCCACATAACTCTAAAATAATGAGCACAAAATGTATTGCATCCAACATTTTATCTTCTTTGATATTTCAAGAAAATGAAAATCCAACATTTGATCTTCACCAACAGTATTGACGATTAATTGGATTGGAATTTAAGAAGATAAGATATCAGTTGAAAAGACTTGATCGATCATTGATGGTCCAATTTAAAACTGATGGGTTAAGACTATCTTGATGTCAAACTCTACAACAATATTGTAAAGGATAACACTTAGTGTGTTAGCTACATGGAATAAATTAGGAACCACTATATGGACGACTAGAGCACACCCAAACTTGTAGAATGGTGTGCCATCAAGTGAAATAATTGATTGGTTGCCAAGACATAATCGATTACAGAGGAATCAAGGTTGTCTCATGAACCACATAAACACCGAGATTTATAATACTCAAATCAATATAAAGATGCCATAAAGTTTCGGACATTTAATAATTATTTAGCGACAAACATTTTGGTGGTAACTAGTTATATTAAGTCTACCATCAATATAATACTCAATTTAATAGTGTTTATCATTAATTTGTGTAGCATACTCTATTTTTTTGTTTTATTCCTTTGACTAGGTTTAGTTATAAGAAAATATTAATAAATAATTTCTTATGATTATTTATTATATTTTAATATACCATTGTAAAAGTTTCATAGAATTTAATTTATTTTATATTTATAATTAAAGAACAAAAAAAATTACATAATAAAATCATTTAATAAGATAAGACTTATGTTAAAGTTTGGGTCATCAATTACATAGTTAGAGATAACAATACTATGATATTTTGTCTCGTCACCCCTCATAGTCATATTTGACACTCTTCTAGAACTATCTTTTTATTTTTATTTTTTTAATAAATAATAAGATTGCATTAAAGCGAAAATAAAGGGTACTCAATCGGAATACAAAAGGGGAAACAAAACATCACTACTTCATGACCTCTAGAGGATTGGACACCCAAACAATTTTCGACTCACTTAAATGTCCAAATAAATATATAAACAGACACCAACGTAATGTAATAAAATTTCAATACGTGAAACTAAAAGGATATATGTGTACTTTTAGTTGTAATGTGTTTGTTTTTCAAAGTTTTATAGGAGATTTTCATTTAAAAGAAAGTTTTAAAACAAATTAGAATGGTTTCCATACCTATATTATTTATTACCTTACTTTAACAATTGTATTTTGTATTTATTAATCACAAAACAACCCATTCATTGTATTGATTGATAAATTAAAATTTATATAAAAATAGAAAAAATAACTTAAGGGGAAATGTGATAACCATTGGTTCTTCGGTCAATAAAAACATTGTATTTTGATGCATGCATAAACCTTGAAAAATATTATATGTTAATAATTTAAAAAGTAAAACTGTTTATGTATAGAATGTATTTGACTAATTGAATATATTTTCTAACTATTAAAGAAGGTTAGCAACTGGAGAGGGGATGCATTGAGACAAAAATGTAATGTGCAACAGTGAACAATTACATGATATTTAGAAACGAGTTAAACAAATATTTAAATTTAAATAGAAAAAAAATCAAATTCTCTTTATAAATTAAAGTTGTACTCAATTTCATTATTGCATTTGATATTTACAGAGTAGAGAGTGAGAGAGAATTTAGTGTGCCAGTAGTGTTCGGCAAATGATTCTTAACATCAATCCATTTTTTTTATCTACTCATAAATTGAGGTATATTTTCTTTAACTAAATCTTTTATTTTTATGTATGATATTAATCATTGTATACAAATATAATAATGTTGGTTTTACATGTATATGGATCTGTTTTATCTATTTAAATCTTTTATATATATATATATATATATATATATATATATATATATATATATATATATATATATATATATATATATATATGTTTGTGTTTTATTATGCCTTCCTTTGTTTCATCTTAATCAATTAGTTGGTTGGTCAATCGTCAAAATCAAATCTGATTTACTATGTTATAATAATTTTGTAAATATTTCTTTTTTAAATTCCTTTAAAGTTGAGTTTTTGGTTTGTGAATAAAAAAGTTATTATTCAAATCTACCATGCATATGTTTCTCTATTAAAAATAAATAAAAAATACCTATGTGTTTGAATTATGAATTTCGAATATGGGTTTAAACTTTAAAAAACTAATTAAATTTTTTTATAAATTATTTCTCTATTAGGTTACTATAATATTTTTTACTTCAAAAAAACTAATTAATCTTACAACTTTTTAAATTTATTTAAAAAACAATTAATACTTTAATTATTGAAAAAAAAAACACATTCAAATATTCTCTATAAATTGAGTTTGTCTCTAGTTTCATTTGTGCATTTTAAATTTACATTGAAGTGGGAGTAGAGAGAGTGAAAGAGAAATCCGCGGGATATTGATAAAGTTATCAGATTTTTGAAACTTTAAGGTATGCATTATTGAAACCTCTTTTTATTATCATAGATGAAATTAATCATTGAATTGTGTATAAATGTTTTTTTTTTTATTTTGTTTAAATTTGTGTATTCATGCATTGTTTTTTTGTTATGTCTCTCATTGTTGGATTTCTATATAAAAGTATCTATTGGCATGAATTAAAACTAAATCTAGACGAAGCTCGCAAATTTTCGCTATAAATTAAAATTCTCTTTCATTTGTTTTTTGTATTTCATATTTACATAAAAGATACCTTAAGAGAGAGCAACAAAGAAATCATATCAATATTAAAGTGTTGTTGTGATTCATTTCGCGTTCTCTCTTAATCTCTTTGCTTTTATCTAAATATGAAATGCAAAAATGGAATGAGAGAAGATTTTAATTTATAGAGAAAATTTGATTCATGTCTATATATTTTTATAAAAATCAAATTTTTATCGTATTTTCGGCCTTTTTTTTCTATTTTTATTAGCATTATGACAGGTGCAACATATATAATAATAATTTTAAGAAAAACAAATTTGTAGAATCTAATTCAAAAGTTTATTTTGTCTTCTAGGCCAAGGTAGAAAGCACGAAAAGGTCATTTGATTCAGAGAGATTCAGATTCCACCATAAGTTTGGTGTTTAAGTTGGAAGATTGTAAGAGAGGTCTTGGCGTGAGGCTTGTACAAAGATCTTGCATGGTAGAAAATCCTATAAGGTGTTAAGGGACCAGATGTACCATTGATTGATAAGGAGAACTAGGATATATACTTTTATCATTTATATTTTATGCACTTTGACTTTCTGCACTTTATATCAAAGGAAAATTAAGAACATAGCGAAAAAATGAGAAAAATTGGGCCACCTTTATTCACCTCCCCTGTTAGGTTGCATCTCAAACTTGCAATTGGCAATAGAGCTGGTTAATGTAACTTGTTCCTCGATCCGGGTAGATATGGATTCCACAAAACTATTCTAGGCAAATGGGGGTAGCACCATCAATTCACTATATTTTGTTGGTGAATACTATGATTTCTGGAAAATTCATATGCAAATGTACTTAGAAGCACAAGAGGTTTAAATATGAAGTGTTAGTCAAGGATAGATCCTTCATTCTTACAACTATCATAAGTAATGTAAAACAACAAAATAAGCAAAGTTATACGAACAATGGGAACAAGAAGAAAAATATCATATAACATGAAGGCAAAAAAATATCCTTGCATCTACCTCAGAAATGGATGTATTTTTTTTCTGAGTCTTAAGTTTAAAAACAACCAAGGAAATTTGGAATAAATTGGAAGTAGCACACGAAGGAATTGAAGAAGTCAATCCACAACAAACTATCTACAGCCACCACTATATATCTTTCTTGTGAAGGTATTTTCCTTTAAAACATTTACTCAAGATCATGAAATTTTGGAACTTAAAGAAGCTTGGAAAAGTTTTCTATGATGTATTGCAAGTGCAAAAAAATATTTCTAATGTTTGGAACAAATAACTCCTTACTTGGAGTAAATAGTTCCTTATAAGTTGATTGCATGCACTCCACATAACTCTAAAATAATGAGCACAAAATGTATTGCATCCAACATTTTATCTTCTTTGATATTTCAAGAAAATGAAAATCCAACATTTGATCTTCACCAACAGTATTGACGATTAATTGGATTGGAATTTAAGAAGATAAGATATCAGTTGAAAAGACTTGATCGATCATTGATGGTCCAATTTAAAACTGATGGGTTAAGACTATCTTGATGTCAAACTCTACAACAATATTGTAAAGGATAACACTTAGTGTGTTAGCTACATGGAATAAATTAGGAACCACTATATGGACGACTAGAGCACACCCAAACTTGTAGAATGGTGTGCCATGAAGTGAAATAATTGATTGGTTGCCAAGACATAATCGATTACAGAGGAATCAAGGTTGTCTCATGAACCACATAAACACCCAGATTTATAATACTCAAATCAATATAAAGATGCCATAAAGTTTCGGACATTTAATAATTATTTAGCGACAAACATTTTGGTGGTAACTAGTTTTATTAAGTCTACCATGAATATAATACTCAATTTAATTGTGTTTATCATTAATTTGTGTAGCATACTCTATTTTTTTGTTTTATTCCTTTGACTAGGTTTAGTTATAAGAAAATATTAATAAATAATTTCTCATGATTATTTATTATATTTTAATATATCATTGAAAAAGTTTCATAGAATTTAATTTATTTTATATTTATAATTAAAGAACAAAAAAAATTACATAATAAAATCATTTAATAAGATAAGACTTATGTTAAAGTTTGGGTCATCAATTACATAGTTAGAGATAACAATACTATGATATTTTGTCTCGTCACCCCTCATAGTTATATTTGACACTCTTCTAGAACTATCTTTTTATTTTTATTTTTTTAATAAATAATAAGATTGCATTAAAGCGAAAATAAAGGGTACTCAATCGGAATACAAAAGGGGAAACAAAACATCACTACTTCATGACCTCTAGAGGATTGGACACCCAAACAATTTTCGACTCACTTAAATGTCCAAATAAATATATAAACAGACACCAACGTAATGTAATAAAATTTCAATACGTGAAACTAAAAGGATATATGTGTACTTTTAGTTGTAATGTGTTTGTTTTTCAAAGTTTTATTGGAGATTTTCATTTAAAAGAAAGTTTTAAAACAAATTAGAATGGTTTCCATACCTATATTATTTATTACCTTACTTTAACAATTGTATTTTGTATCTATAACTATATATAAAGAGGATAGGGGTTTTGGGCTGGCGTTTATTTTTTTCCAAAAATACCCTCTATTTCCTCTTTTTTTTTTCTTTAATAAATAACAAAATACAAGTTAAAAACTTGAGTGGTTATGGATTAATATAACCACCACATACCACTAAATGCTAACCGTACAACTCCAACTATCTTTTGTTAAATATCAAATACAATTCACCCTTTGGAAAATTTGAACCCCATTAACTCCAATGTGCAGTTTTTTCGACAACCATCGTCATCTATAAAGCAATATTTTGTAAAAGAAATTTGGATGGAAAAACGATTGATACATAGTCACACCAATTTGAAGAAGTTGTTCTCAAATACTTGGTTAGAAACAATCAATTCTCTATTGGATTTCATTCTTTCTCATCCTCGGGTTAAGAAGAAAAAAACATAAAATCCTAATTATAGTTTTGTTTCTTAAAATATATATTATGTGAAGGAGGTTTCAAGTTTCAACTTTAATGTGTGAGTAAGTGGACGCAACCTTCTCATCAACACTGCAATAATTCTTAAACATTGTTATTTTGACTTTCTTATTATATATTTTTTCTCATACGCAATACTCTATCAAATTATGCGGCGTAACAATTTACAGTTTGTCATTTTCTGAACATGCTTATGCACTAAGAAGATGTTATTTAAGTTTTGAGGGACATATGAAATTAAATTCACGTTCCTTTAGAAATTAAATTTCCAGTTTACTCAAAAGCAGTTCCTGCTCAAAATATTTATGAAATAAATACTAAAGAAATGGTCATAAATAACGTTAGTGCTACAGTGAATGTGTTACTAGATCTTAACACTGTAAAGAAATGTTTGAAACATATATGATATTATAATCTTTGGAGATTCTTCTTCAATTAATGAAAAGATATAAATATATATTCAATATATTGATATCATATCTCAGCAATGTTTTAACTCATCACTGCGCATCGACTACCAATTATTATACAAAGCATGTGTCTGAATGAATGGTTTTTCTTTTCACGATAGTAATCAACAAAAATATGTTTTTTCTTTCAGCCTAACAAGTTTTTTATTTTTTACTTTCTTTTATTTGAAGGTACTTTTTATTTTATTTTTTCTTCCAGCCTACCAATTACTCCCTCCGTTTTTTATTATAAGTCGTTTTAGACTTTTCACACAGTTTAAGAAAAATAATAATTGTTGTATGAAAATGAGAAATTATGAAGGTTTTTACAAAATTATCCTTCATTAATGACATATGGAACATAAATTTATATAATTGAAAGGAGAGAGAATAATAAATATTTAAGGATATAATAAGAAAAGTAGCATTAGTTATTCATTGGAATTGTAAAGCGACTTATATTTAAATACAATTTTTTTTTCCAAAACGACTTATAATAAAAAACGGAGGGAGTATATATATATATATATATATATATATATATATATATATATATATATATATATATATATATATATATATATATATATATATATATATATATATATAATTTTTTAGAATTAGAGTATGCTTTGTAAACTATAACTATAAAATTAGCCTTTAAATTGGTCTCAAAAACAATTTTTTTTAGGGTATGTTTGGCTCCGAAAGAAATTGAGAAGAGAGAATAAGAAGAGAAAGAGTGTGAGAAGAGAGATGTAAAGTGAGAAATAGAGTAGATTTATGATATTGTTTGATTCAAGAAAAAGAGAAGAGAAATAGAAGAGAGAGAAGTGTATTTAATTTCGAAAAAGACAAAAGTATTCTTATGTTTAATATTAAATTAATGTTCTTCTATAACAATATATAAAGGGGATACATCTTTTTTGGCTGGCCTATTTTACTTCCTAAAATACCTTTTATTTTCTTTTTTTAATTAATACATAAAATAAATACAATTTAAAAATAATAGTGTTGTCAATAACTTCCACAAGTCTTCATGGGAAAGGTTTAAAAGTTAATAACTCCCATCCTTTATAACTACAATATCATTTACTTTGAATAACAAATACATTTTCACTCATTTTTAAATGAATGATTGGCCACAAAAATTGACAGTGAGTAACATTCAAGAGTTTCTACACAAAAATTGTGAGACATTCATTCATAAATTGTGAGACATTCATTCAATAACATGGCGGGAATATATGTAAAGTGTAAATATTTTATTTTTTCTCGGCATTGATGTAATTGATTTTGTTTATTTAGTTTTTAATGCAGTGATTGTGATGATTGAAAGAGGGATTTAAGTAAGTTTGGGGAGGGAGTGAGGGAGGGAGAGGGGGGGAGAGAGAGTACATGGTGCTAATTGGTTGAAGAATTTAATTGGAATACAATGACGGCGTTAGTGAATCACAACCGTTAATTTGTTGAAAGTGTTTGACTTTTATTTTAATTTTTTAAAATATATATAATTGAGTGGTTGTGATGCATTGATAGTGTAACAAGGTTTACACTGACAGTGCATAGCAAGTAAACTCTTGGTTGAACGTATAAAGTTATTTCATACTGCCTGTGCATATCATTTTTTCTTTTAATTATATTAGTTTTGTTTCACATTTAGTAGATACTAAATCCAAATACATATCACAAATTTTATCGCCTAAATGATTGAAATTAAACCGAATGTACACACTAAAAAGCGGACAAACAAGAGAGACATGTTAACTCAATATAATACTATTTCATGCATTAACAATAAAATTTAAACCAAATGTTTCATATGATTGTGTTATAGCTCTATTTTTAATAATGTGATGTACAATAAAATTCTCATAAAAGATATACACGTAATTATTTTTCTCTGTTGTGTCCATTAAAAAAAGCGGATAAACGGGCACGGGAGTGCCCGTTTAGACGCTAGTATTAATAACGTACTTATATCAGCTCTTATTTATCTATAACTATATATAAAGAGGATACCTCATTTTGGACTGGCCTATTTTTATACCAAAAACACCCTTCATTTTAATTTTTTAAATAAATAAAATAATTAAAAATTGTGGGGTTTATAACTTCAATCAATTGTCAATTAAAATGAACGGAAAATTTATAACTTCTACGGTTTAAAACACACTGATAACTCTGTAAAAAATAACTTCCTACTATTTCTAACCGCTCCTCTATTATTCAAATAACTTCTCTACACAAGCCATTTGCAAAATATTTCTCTTTTCATTTTTTCAAGCCATTTTAAAACTAATATCTATCTCTCTTGCTTTGCCAAGTTGTGTCTACCTTATTGGATTACAAATAATTAAACCATTACTTCATCAAAAATTTATGAAGAGAATCCGTTTATAACATACTTTTGTTTGAAATATAATTAGGTTTTGTTTTTATTTATCACAGTATTGGCCGTATACTGTAAATTGAAAGGGTTATGAGATAAGAAAAATAGAGTGATTTTTCTTTAGTTTTATAATTAGTTTTCTTTAATTTATTTTTTATTTTATTTCATTTTTTTAATTTTCTTTGCAGGACCACTAAAGATATCTTAAGCATCATTCATACAAATTGTTTTGAAAATGGTGATATTATTTTTCAAAGTAAGAAAAATTACACTTTGGTTAATGATTATGTCAACTATACTAATTCTGATTTTTTTTTAATTACTTTTCATGTGCTAATAAATTATGTTAAGTAGTCTAGATCAGGGCCCTCATTTACCCTGAACTTTTAAAACTTTAAATGCATTTGCAATCAGATTTTACATCCCATTTGAAAAAATCATGCTTCGTTTTTAATATAACCATTGACAGTTTCGTATTTCACCTCTCCATTGCCGTAATCAAATGGGAGAGGGAGAGTTTTGATATATCAAACTTTTTGGAACTAATCATCTTCCTTACCGTTTTTTAACAAAAGACTTATAACCAAGAATGATAACTAATTATAATTATTTTCCTTATTGAATTGGTTTTGTTTATTAACAAAAGAGTTATAACCAAATGATAACCAACTATAATCATCTTCCTTACGGTTTTTTTTCCTTCATTTTTTAAATTAAAATGAATAAAAAAATTTGGAAAAATATTTATACTTCTTAATATGACTTCTCCAATTATAAACAAACACATTGGGAAAAATATGAAAAATGGGCCATTATTTTTGCAACAAATACTCTTAATATTAGAACAATTTATCATTTTAATTATTTTTTTATTAAAGAATGAGAAAATGAATAGTACATAACAGTGAAATATAATTTTATATTGTCAAACAATCACAATCATATACTTAATTAAATAATTCTTTTATTTTAAAAAGAAAAATTAATAACATGGAACATTGATGATTTTTTAATAGATGACATTGTAAAACTATTTTATATAGTGAGTGCATATTCATTAAGCCCTTAAAATATTCTTATGCCTTTTAATATAATTGAAAATAAAACACAAATTCCAAAAATATTTTTACAATACTTTTTCTTAATTTTATATATCTCACAATCTTTCAAATTTAAATCAATTATATAATAATAATACGTTTAATTAAGTTCTAAATTAGTCTCTTGGTTGTTTCAAACATAGCAATTGTAAAATAGAAATGGTACTCTTACCCGGCCACGCTCATTTATAACTTCTCTAGCAAATTAGATTCCCATAAAATAATTTTTTCATGATTAATTTTGATTTCAAGAGTGAGAAAGAGAGAACATATATCATCCTACTTCAAATAATATTATTTTTAATAAAATGTATATGAAAAACTTCAAAGAAAATAGACACGCGATAGCGCGATATAAAACTGATAAAAGGGCACGAGATCTAGAATTAACATTGAGTACGTTAGTTAATTTAAAAAATCAATATATATGAGATAAAATTACACTTGATGCAAAATCGAGTTACACTCCTCAATAATTAATTAGATCGAGTCAAATGGTAGTATAGAAACTAATTAGAAATATATATGAGATTAAATTAGATCGAGTTATACTCCTCAATAACTTCATTTCGAATAAATATTTTTTAAAATCAATTGTTAGATTGAAACATACTATCATATAAAATCATATATATAAAGTTTGAGATTAATCTATAATAATTTACTATGTCAATAAATTACATCAAAATTAACGTCATATAAAGTTATTGAGAGAGAGGAAAAGAGAGATTGTATGTTACAAAGTTTACACAAAAAATATTTATTTAAATTTTGACGTTGTGCGCATTAAAAAAAAACAGACAAACATGTACGAGAGTGCTCATTTGAACAAAATTTATTACATAAATAATTTAAATAAAGATCTAAATTAAAAAATACTTTTATAATTTGACGCGTGTGTATAATAAGAAAGCAGATAAACGGGCACAGAGTGCCCGTTTAGATGCTAGTCTAAATAATAATAGTATTGAGTAAATTTTACAAAATAAAAACTTGTTCATTCATAAACCATACTATAACAGTAAACAACAGCACACATTAGTGGAACTATAAATCTTCAACACAAATCAAACCATTATCCGATCTTGATGATTCATCTAACCCAATAAAATAATTTCTATAATTAAAAAAAATAAAAAAAATAGAATGTTAAAAAAAATTGGACAAATAATATTAGACTTAAAATCTTTATTTATAACAGAAACATACTATATTATTATTATTAATAGTATGATTAAAAACCTTATTACTAATATATATTACTAGACAAATCAATAACAACTATATTTTTAATAGTATTTTTACTTCCGTGTCCGTTTGTCCGTATATTTGTATATTACTAGACAAATCAATAACAACTATATTAAAATATTTATTACTAATAGTATGATAAAAATCAATTTCTATGGTTAGTAAAGTGACTATCAATAACAACTAGACAAATCAATTTCTATTGTTAGGAAAGTGACTATCATTTACAAATAGAAAAATCAATTTCTATTTTATTAAATTGAGTGTCATTTAATATGAAGAGACTTAGGTTCGAGACCATATTGATACAAATTTTGTATTTTTTATTTTAAATTTAGAATTATTTAGGATTAACCACATGGGCCTGAGTTCAACTCCTTCTAGAAAACAATTTTGACTTTTTTATATTATTAATTTATAATTGTTTAAAAATGAAAATAAAATAAAATCCAACGTGACAATCCAGTCACGGTTTAAAACTAGGAAAAACCGGTTTGAAAAACATATTAACAGAAGGACTTATATGATCCGGTTAAATTTTATAAGGAATTAAATTGGGTCTATTTTATTGTCAAGGACTAATTTGACTCGTGTAATATTTGTGAGGGACCAAAATGGATCTTCACTCTATTATTTACTAATACTATTTTAATTTTAATTGTATTATAAATATAATATATTTTTTTTTACAATTTAATGTAAATATTAATGGAAAATCAAAAATAAGTATTTTAACTTTATTTTATCAAATAAAAAATATCAACTTTAATTGTAAACAATTTTTTTTATGTTTTTAAATAAGCCATTTATATTCAGTCAAAAAAAAAAAGCCATTTATATTATAATAACTAGCGTTCAAACGGGCACTCTCGTGCCCGTTTGTCCGCTTTTTTAATGTGCACAGCGTCAATTCAAACCACAAACATATTATAATAACAACTATATTAAAATATTTATTACTAATAGTATGATAAAAATCAATTTTTATGGTTAGTAAAGTGACTATCAATTATATTACTCCCGTGCCCGTTTGTCCGCTTCTTTTAATTTGCACAGCGTCAATTCAAACGGGCACTCTCGTGCCCGTTTGTCCGCTTTTTTAATGTGCACAGCGTCAATTCAAACCACAAACATATTATAATAACAACTATATTAAAATATTTATTACTAATAGTATGATAAAAATCAATTTCTATGGTTAGTAAAGTGACTATCAATTATATTACTCCCGTGCCCGTTTGTCCGCTTCTTTTAATTTGCACAGCGTCAATTCAAACGGGCACTCTCGTGCCCGTTTGTCTGCTTTTTTAATGTGCACAGCGTCAATTCAAACCACAAACATATTTTTTTTTTATTTCATTTTGATCTTAATTTAAAATATTTATTAAATAAATCTTGTGATAGAAATTAAAAATAAAATAGATGAATTGTATAATAACATCATCTACAAATGAACAAAATAAATAGGTATTAAAGAGGAGTTACTTACACACATTTATTTTTAATTATCTAATGTGTTTAAACTAAGATATGTCTGCTAAATTCACTTAACACTCGTGCCCATCTATCCGTTTTTTTTATTTCATAAATGCGTGTATGTATTTTATTATGTTTTTTTACATATGTTTCTTTAGAAAAAGAATACTATTATTTGAACATAGATAATAAAAATAAAGATAAGATGATAATGTTCACTTTCAACATATTTAAATAATTTTATAATAAAGTCTGAGTAAGTAACACTAACACGTAAATATCTTTAATGAAGTTCTTGATATTCGTCCGACTAAAATTAATTCTATTTTTTCCGTAGTAGGATAAAAATCTAAGACACTCACTTTAGATTTTTTTAAAAGAAAAAGATAATAAAATTAAGAGTTCAATGTAATGTTTCACTCGTCCATATTTTATGGTTCAATTGTAATTCTATATCGCTCTTAACACACCATATTTTTTTAAAAAGCGGTCTGATGGACACTTCAAATCATATACTCTCGTGTTTGTTGTCTTTTTATTAATGCGCATAGCGTCAAAATCCCTCCCTCTCTCCCTCAAAAAGAAGAGTTTAATTCAATAGCAAAATTTATTAAATATTCAATTTATAATAAAAATATATTATATGCAAAAATTAAATAATAATTAGGCATGAAACAAACATAGAATTAGAAAAACAAAAAGTAATATATAACTAATTTAAATGAATATTTGCACACATTAAACGAAAATAGCCTTCACTAAAATTTGAAAATATTATTCATGAATTACACTAAAAAATTGGAAGGATTGAATGATTATTGATGAAATTGAAAACAAATAAAAACAAACAAAGACATACATGAAATAGCATGACACTATTTTGCTTAAGTTTGCAAATGCACATATCCATTACAAAAATGCTGCAGTTATTATGATCTCTCATTTTTTATTTCTTTTTTCCAATATATTTGAATATAAATGTTCTTTAGATTATTACAATGTACAAAGTACTAATTACAAACATACACAATTGGAAAAAGAAATGACAAAAATATTAACAACATAAAAGGCTGTGTGTTTTCATTTGTATTCCAATACTTTTTGCTAAAAGAATGTAAAGGATGTTGCAATTGTTTCAAATACAGTATGCTTCCGTAAGCAATCCATATATCTTTCTCCATCTTTCATGGTTGTAACTCCTAAATATAAACCTCTCTCACAAACACAATGACACAAATAACATTAGTTTTTTTTTTATCTGTAATTGTTAGGCACTTTTAAAGAATAAAATAGGAAAAGAAATTAGATATTTAAAAGATAAACCAACTTTGGTAGTTACTGAATTAAAATATCTTGTAACAGTTCCACTACTCCTCTTAAACAACTGTATTATTATTAGCAATTTTTTTAATTAAAAAAACATATTTTAAAGGGTAAAATGGGAATGAAAATAGGCCAGTCCAAAAACTCCTATCCTCTTTATATATAGTTATAGATTTGTTATTGATTTGTCTAGTAATATACAAATATAATTATTTATCCGTGACTCGTGTAATATAGTTGTTATTGATTTGTCTAGTAATATACAAATATATTTTATCATATTTTTTAATGTGTATTTTTAATAGTATTGATAGTCACTTTACTATATTACTTATTGTATTTTGTTACCTATATTATTTATTACCTTACTTTAACAATTGTATTTTGTACTTATTAATAACAAAACAACCCATTCGTTGTATTGACTGATAAATTAAAATTTATATAAAAATAGAAAAAATAACTTAAGGGGAAATGTGAAAACCATTGGTTCTTCGGTCAATAAAAACATTGTATTTTGATGCATGCATAAACCTTGAAAAATATTATATGTTAATAATTTAAAAAGTAAAACTGTTTATGTATAGAATGTATTTGACTAATTGAATATATTTTCTAACTATTAAAGAAGGTTAGCAACTGGAGAGGGGATGCATTGAGACAAAAATGTAATGTGCAACAGTGAACAATTACATGATATTTAGAAACGACTTAAACAAATATTTAAATTTAAACAGAAAAAAAAAATCAAATTCTCTTTATAAATTAAAGTTGTACTCAATTTCATTATTGCATTTGATATTTACAGAGTAGAGAGTGAGAGAGAATTTAGTGTGGCAGTAGTGTTCGGCAAATGATTCTTATCATCAATCCATTTTTTTTATCTACTCATAAATTGAGGTACATTTTCTTTAACTAAACCTTTTATTTTTATGTATGATATTAATCATTGTATACAAATATAATAATGTTGGTTTTACATGTATATGGATCTGTTTTATCTATTTAAATCTTGTATATATATGTTTGTGTTTTATTATGCCTTCCTTTGTTTCATCTTAATCAATTAGTTGGTTGGTCATCAAAATCAAATCTGATTTACTATGTTATAATAATTTTGTAAATATTTTTTTTTTGAATTCCGTTAAAGTTGAGTTTTTGGTTTGTGAATAAAAAAGTTATTATTCAAATCTACCATGCATATGTTTCTCTATTAAAAATAAATAAAAAATACCTATGTGTTTGAATTATGAATTTCGAATATGGGTTTAAACTTTAAAAAACTAATTAAATTTTTTTATAAATTATTTCTCTATTAGGTTACTATAATATTTTTTACTTCAAAAAAACTAATTAATCTTACAACTTTTTAAATTTATTTAAAAAACAATTAATACTTTAATTATTGAAAAAAAAACACATTCAAATATTCTCTATAAATTGAGTTTGTCTCTAGTTTCATTTGTGCATTTTAAATTTACATTGAAGTGGGAGTAGAGAGAGTGAAAGAGAAATCCGTGGGATATTGATAAAGTTATCAGATTTTTGAAACTTTAAGGTATGCATTATTGAAACCTCTTTTTATTATCATAGATGAAATTAATCATTGAATTGTGTATAAATGTTTTTTTTTTATTTTGTTTAAATTTGTGTATTCATGCATTGTTTTTTTGTTATGTCTCTCATTGTTGGATTTCTATATAAAAGTATCTATTGGCATGAATTAAAACTAAATCTAGACGAAGCTCGCAAATTTTCGCTATTAATTAAAATTCTCTTTCATTTGTTTTTTGTATTTCATATTTACATAAAAGATACCTTAAGAGAGAGCAACAAAGAAATCATATCAATATTAAAGTGTTGTTGTGATTCATTTCGCGTTCTCTCTTAATCTCTTTGCTTTTATCTAAATATGAAATGCAAAAATGGAATGAGAGAAGATTTTAATTTATAGAGAAAATTTGATTCATGTCTATATATTTTTATAAAAATCAAATTTTTATCGTATTTTCGGCCTTTTTTTTCTATTTTTATTAGCATTATGACAGGTGCAACATATATAATAATAATTTTAAGAAAAACAAATTTGTAGAATCTAATTCAAAAGTTTATTTTGTCTTCTAGGCCAAGGTAGAAAGCACGAAAAGGTCATTTGATTCAGAGAGATTCAGATTCCACCATAAGTTTGGTGTTTAAGTTGGAAGATTGTAAGAGAGGTCTTGGCGTGAGGCTTGTACAAAGATCTTGCATGGTAGAAAATCCTATAAGGTGTTAAGGGACCAGATGTACCATTGATTGATAAGGAGAACTAGGATATATACTTTTATCATTTATATTTTATGCACTTTGACTTTCTGCACTTTATATCAAAGGAAAATTAAGAACATAGCGAAAAAAAGGGAAAAATTGGGCCACCTTTATTCACCTCCCCTCTTAGGTTGCATCTCAAACTTGAAATTGGCAATAGAGCTGGTTAATGTAACTTGTTCCTCGATCCGGGTAGATATGGATTCCACAAAACTATTCTAGGCAAATGGGGGTAGCACCATCAAATCACTATATTTTGTTGGTGAATACTATGATTTCTGGAAAATTCATATGCAAATGTACTTAGAAGCACAAGAGGTTTAAATATGAAGTGTTAGTCAAAGATAGATCCTTCATTCTTACAACTATCATAAATAATGTAAAACAACAAAATAAGCAAAGTTATATGAACATTGGGAACAAGAAGAAAAATATCATATAACATGAAGGCAAAAAAATATACTTGCATCTACCTCTGAAATGCATGTATTTTTTTCTGAGTCTTAAGTTTAAAAACAACCAAGGAAATTTGGAATAAATTGGAAGTAGCACACGAAGGAATTGAAGAAGTCAATCCATAACAAACTATCTACAGCCACCACTATATATCTTTCTTGTGAAAGTATTTTCCTTTTAAACATTTGCTCAAGATCATGAAATTTTGGAACTTAAAGAAGCTTGGAAAAGTTTTCTATGATGTATTGCAAGTGCAAAAAAATATTTCTAATGTTTGGAACAGATAACTCCTTACTTGGAGTAAATAGTTCCTTATAAGTAGATTGCTTGCACTCCACATAACTCTAAAATAATGAGCACAAAATGTATTGCATCCAACATTTTAACTTCTTTGATATTTCAAGAAAATGAAAATCCAACATTTGATCTTCACCAACAGTATTGACGATTAATTGGGTTGGAATTTAAGGAAGATAAGATATCAGTTGAAAAGACTTAATCGATCATTGATGGTCCAATTTAAAACTGATGGGTTAAGACTATCTTGATGTCAAACTCTACAACAATATTGTAAAGGATAACACTTAGTGTGTTAGCTACATGGAATAAATTAGGAACCACTATATGGACGACTAGAGCACACCCAAACTTGTAGAATGGTGTGCCATGAAGTGAAATAATTGATCGGTTGCCAAGACATAATCGATTACAGAGGAATCAAGGTTGTCTCATGAACCACATAAACACCCAGATTTATAATACTCAAATCAATATAAAGATGCCATAAAGTTTCGGACATTTAATAATTATTTAGCGACAAACATTTTGGTGGTAACTAGTTTTATTAAGTCTACCATCGATATAATACTCAATTTAATACTGTTTATCATTAATTTGTGTAACACACTCTATTTTTTTGTTTTATTCTTTTGTCTAGGTTTAGTTAAAAGAAAATATTAATAAATAATTTCTTATGATTATTTATTATATTTTAATATACTATTGAAAATGTTTCATAGAATTTAATTTATTTTTTATTTATAATTAAAGAACAAAAAAAATTACATAATAAAATCATTTAATAAGATAAGACTTATGTTAAGGTTTGGGTCATCAATTACATAGTTAGAGATAACAATACTATGATATTTTGTCTCGTCAACCCTCATAGTCATATTTGACACTCTTCTAGAACTATGTTTTTATTTTTATTTTTTAATAAATAATAAGATTGCATTAAAGCGATAATAAAGGGTACTCAATCGGAATACATAAGGGGAACAAAACAACACTATTTCATGACCTCTAGAGGATTGGACACCTAAACAATTTTCGACTCACTTAAATATCCAAATAGATATATAAACAGACACCAACGTAATGTCATGAAATTTTAATACGTGAAACTAAAAGGATATATGTGTACTTTTGTTGTAATGTGTTTGTTTTTCAAAGTTGTATAGGAGATTTTCATTTAAAAGAAAGTATTAAAACAAATTAGGATGGTTTCCATATCTATATTATTTATTACCTTACTTTAACAATTATATTTTGTATTTATTAATCACAAAACAACCTATTCATTGTATTGACTGATAAATTAAAATTTATATAAAAATAGAAAAAATAACTTAAGGGGAAGTGTGATAACCATTGGTGCTTCAGTCAGTAAAAACATTGTATTTTGATGCATGCATAAACCTTGAAAAATATTATATGTTAATATTCTAAAAAGTAAAATTGTTTATGTATAGAATGTATTTGACTAATTGAATATATTTTCTAACTATTAAAGAAGGTTAGCAACTGACGAGGGGATGCATTGAGACAAAAATGTAGTCTGCAACAGTGAACAATTACATGATATTTAGAAACGAGTTAAACAAATATTTAAATTTAAACAGAAAAAAAATTAAATTCTCTTTATAAATTAAAGTTGTACCCAATTTCATTATTGCATTTGATATTTACAGAGTAGAGAGTGAGAGAGAATTCAGTGTGGCAGCCGTGTTCGGCAAATGATTCTTAACATCAATCCATTTTTTTATCTACTCATAAATTGAGGTAGATTTTCTTTAACTAAACCTTTTATTTTTATGTATGATATTAATCATTGTATACAAATATAAATGTTGGTTTTACATGTGTACGGATCTGTTTTATCTATTTAAATCTTGTATATATATGTTTGTGTTTTATTATGCCTTCCTTTATTTCATCTTAATCAATTAGTTGGTTTGTCAATCGTCAAAATCAAATCTGATTTACTATGTTATAATAATTTTGTAAATTTTTCTTTTTTGAATTCCTTTAGAGTTGAGTTTTTGGTTTGTGAAAAAAAGTTATTATTCAAATCTACCATGCATATGTTTCTCTATTAAAAATAAATAAAAAATACCTAAGTGTTTGAATTATGAATTTTGAATATGGGTTTAAATTTTAAAAAAATAATTAAACTTTTTTATAAATTATATCTCTATTAGGTTACTATAATATTTTATACTTCAAAAAAACAATTTATCAAGTATTCTCTATAAATTGAGTTTGTCTGTAGTTTCATTTGTGCATTTTATATTTATATTGAAGTGAGAGTAGAGAGAGTGAGAGAGAAATCCGCGGGATATTGATAAAGCTATCAGATTTTTGGAACTTTAAGGTATGCATTATTGAACCCTCTTTTTATTATCATAGATGAAATTAAGAATTGAATTGTGTGTATAAATGTTTTTTTATTTTTTTTAAATTTGTGTATTTATACATTGTTTTTTTGTTATGTCTCTCATTGTTGGATTTCTTTATAAAAATATCTATTGATATGAATTAAACTATATCTAGACGATTCTCTCAAATTTTTGCTATAAATTAAAATTCCCTTTCATTTGATTTTTGTCTTTCATATTTACATAAAAGATACCTTAAGAGAGAGCAACAAAGAAATCAGATCAATATTAAAATGTTGTTGTTATTTATTTCGCGTTCTCTTTTAATCTCTTTGCTTTTATCTAAATATAAAATGCAAAAATGGAATGAGAGAAAATTTTAATTTATAGAGAAAAATTGATTAATGTCTATATAATTTTAATTAGCATTATGACAGGTGCAACATATATAATAATAATTTTAAGAAATACAAATTTGTAGAATCTAATTCAAAAGTTTATTTTGTCTTCTAGGCCAAGGTAGCAAGTACGAAAAGGGCATTTGATTCAGAGAGATTCATATTCCATCATAAGTTTGGTGTTTAAGTTGGAAGATTGTACGAGAGGTCTTGGCGTGAGGCTTGTACAAAGATCTTGCATGGTAGAAAATCCTTCAAGGTGTTAAGGGGCCAAATGTACCATCGATTGATAAGGAGAACTAGGATATATACTTGTATCATTTACATTTTATGCACTTTGACTCTCTGCACTTTATATTGCTAAGAGTATATCATTAACATATCAAAGGAAAATTAAGAACATAGCTAAAAAATGAGAAAAATTGGGCCACCTTTATTCACCTTGCCTCTTATGTTACATCTCAAACTTGCAATTGGCAATAGAGCTGGTTAATGTAACTTGTTCCTCGATCCAGGTAGATATGGATTCAACAAAACTATTCTAGGCAAATGGGGGTAGCACCATCAAATCACTATATTTTGTTGGTGAATACTATGATTTCTGGAAAATTCATATGCAAATGTACTTAGAAGCACAAGAGGTTTAAATATGAAGTGTTAGTCAAGGATAGATCCTTCATTCTAACAACTATCATAAATAATGTAAAACAACAAAATAAGCAAAGTTATACGAACAATAGGAACATGAAGAAAAATCTTATATAACAAGAAGGAAAAAAATATACTTGCATCTACCTTAGAAATGGGTGTATTTTTTTTCAGAGTCTTAAGTTTAAAAACAACCAAGGAAATTTGGAATAAATTGGAGTAGCACACGAAGGAATTGAAGAAGTCAATCCACAACAAACTATCTACAGTCACCACTATATATCTTTCTTGTGAAAGTATTTTCCTTTAAAATATTTGCTCAAGATCATGAAATTTTGGAACTTAAAGAAGCTTGGAAAAATTTTCTATGATGTATTGCAAGTGCTAAAAAATATTTCTAATGTTTGGAACAGATAACTCCTTACTTGGAGTAAATAGTTCCTTATAAGTTGATTGCATGCACTCCACAAATCTCTAAACTAATGAGCACAAAATGTATTGCATCCAACATTTTATCTTCTTTGATATTTCAAGGAAATGAGAATCCAACATTTGAACTTCATCAACAGTGATGATTAATTGGATTTGAAATTGTTATATATATATATATATATATATATATATATATATATATATATATATATATATGCACACACACACACTTAAATAAATATTCTGTGTAAAAAATATAGTATTCTGAGTAAATAATTAATTTATTTTTATTCTGTAGTTTGTAACGAGTTTAAACAAAATATATAAATTTTACCCCTCGGTTTTATTTATAAATTGAGATTTATGATGTGCTAGTTTTAAAAATATTAAAAGTGCAGAAGCTGAGGTTCGAACCCATGTGCATAAGCTTTTCCCCTTGTGTTTTAAAAATTGAGGGGTAAATTTGATACTTTTCATGACACTCTTCGTTATCTCGCTTCTATAGCCGATGTTAAAGGCATTTCGCGCCCGAGGTGAAACATGTTATTTGCAATACTGCCTTGTTCTAAAATTATTAAATAAAGATTGGCTTTTCAAGATAAAATAAGACCATATGATATGGTAAGATTAAAGTTTCATTTGATTGAAATCATTTGAAAAGATTGACACTTTCAGAGAGCATATCATTGGTATCAAATAATCACTTTCGAAGAGCATAAACTTGGATATCAATATTGACATCAAGTCATTATGAAGAAGATAAGTCCTTTAATATATGATGTATCTTTTCTCTATATTACTTAACTTTGAATTTTACACTTTTTCTTTTTATAAGTTAAAAAGGGGGAGAAGAGATGTTTGTTTTTATTAATTTTCATGATACCTATGACAAAGCATGAATTGCAAAATAAAGGGGCATAAAATTTCAAAAAAAAACTTCCCATCAATATATTTTGTCATAATCAAAAAGGGGAAGATTATTAAGAAGATGTTCATCATCTATTTTTGTTTAGTTTGATTAAGACAATAGTTAATCAAAGAAGAAATATCAAAGAAAAAAGTTTAGAATCAATAATGCATAAGCTTATGGATATTTGGGAAGTAAAGGAAATTGATCTTAATGCTAAGGTACTCAATTGCAATTCGTTATGTATATCTTTAGATGATCAGAAAATCATTCATCTTTTCATCTCTAATGTTTCTAAGCAATCGGTATCAAAACCACTTAATTCTAGTCTTTTCAAAAAATATTTTTCAATAATTTGTTGGTGTTAATCAGTTACACGTTTTGTGTAATAGATAACATACCCATTCTTCCATAAATTTTAAAACAATAGGTTTGCACTTTCTAAGTCAGGTAACTGACTATCTGATTTAGGAACCAATTTTATTTGAAATTTGAAAATTGTTATGCACTTTTTAAATAATCTAACGTTTATTGATTTTAATAACCGGGTATAGGATGCAAAATTGTGTCTTTTAATGAATCACTTTTTAAACTATTGCAAACCTTCATGGAAATGTCTCAAACTTCTACATTTATTGATCATAAAGATTTATTAGGATTTATTTAAAGAAAAATACATCAGTTTTCAAATTACCTTTTTCACATAATTTTTTCATACAGTTGAAATTGTCTTCAAGTGTTCATTCTCAAATATCATTGAAACTTTATTCTGCATAAATTGTCATATCGTTCCAAAACGTTTCTAAGCAATTAAGATTTTTAAATTTGAATTGTACATTGAAAGAGAATATTAATTTTTTGTATAAGTATCGATTCAAGAACATTGCATATATTCATAATCTTTTTCAAGTTTTGTTTTCATCACCAAGTGTGTAGTGATAATTATTTGTCATAGAAAATGATGTGATTTCTATTTGTTGTAAACAGAAAGTAGTGTACTTTATTATTTATGTGAGAATCATCAAAGCTTTTTATGACTTTGAAAAAGGTCATTTTCTTTGGGGAGATTTAAAATCCATCAAAGGTTTGGTTTTTATGTTGAAAGATTGTAAGAGAGGCCTTTGTGTAAGGCCTTTGTGATAATGGGGAATTAGGATGTATCCTGGTGTCATTTACAATTTATCCACTTTAAATTTCTGTACTTTATATTTCTAAGAACAATATCATTATCAAAATCAAAATAAAATTAAGAATATAACGCTAAAGCGAGAAGAATTGGACAACCTTAATTCACCCTCATCTTAGGTTTCATCTTATACTTACACATCAAAGTTTAATAATTGAAGATTTACGAAAGTAGTAGAGGTTTTAGTGTCTCAAGAGGAGGAAATAAGTATGGATGGATGTCCCAATTAAAGAGGTTTGACAAATCAGAGATACAATGATTTACTTGTCAGAAAATCAGACACTTCTTGATATATTGTCATGAAAGGAGAGGCAATGCTAATTTTGTTCAGATTGCATTTGCTTTTAGATGAGGATAGTTATGAAAGCGTTGGTGTATTAGTAGTATCGATTTTGAAGATTAAAGAAAGTTAGGTTAATAACTCAAGTTGCTCTTATCACATGTGTCCAAGAAAAGAATATTTTAAGAATTTGAAGCTGACCCAAGGTGAAGAAGTTCTCCTTGTTAACAATAAGGCTTGTAAGGTTTATGATATTACACTGTTAGACTTAAAATATTTGATATCGTGAGTTTCTTCTGCATAATGTGACGTATTTTCTAGAACTTATTCAAAACATGGACCAGTACTTATGCATTAGAGTTAAACATGGAATATTGAACATCTTGCATGGTGAAGTGAGCATAACTAAAGGTTATAAAATTTGTGGCTTATATATTTAAGAATGTTCTAATGTTGTTCACAAATAAAAATACTTTATTTTTCGGCAGGTTTTTTGTCAAAAATATATTTGCAAGAATACCTGTAATTTTTTCTACAAAAATATCAAATTAAATAATTTTCTAAGAATGAAAATTAGCTAAAAATTCCGCAGGAATACATTTGCAAAATTATTTTGTAAAAAATATTTGACTTTTTCCTTAGAATATTGACTGTATAATTTTTAAAAGATTTAACATTATGGTGCATCCCTAAAATCATGTAAATTATTTGACATCTTCCTTCAAGAATGGGCTCAAATGCAACACAAATAGTGCTGCAAGTAGTTATCTTGGAACAACTTCTGGTGATGAAATTTTTAGAAACAAATATGATAATTTAATTGGATGTTTTACAGCTCTTTATGAAAGGTACTGGAGATTCATTTGAATATAGACGGATTTCGTGCTTGCTTGCATTATTGAACCCTCTTTTTATTATCATAGATGAAATTAATCATTGAATTGTGTATAAATGTTTTCTTTTATTTTGTTAAAATATGTGTATTTATACATTTTTTTGTTATGTCTCTCATTGTTGGATTTCTATATAAAAATATCTATTGGCATGAATTAAACTATATCTAGACGAAGCTCTCAAATTTTCGCTATAAATTAAAATTCTCTTTCATTTGATTATTGTATTTCGTATTTAAATAAAAGATATCTTAAGAGAGAGCAACAAAGAAATCATGTCGATATTAAAGTGTTGTTGTGATTTATTTCGCGTTCTCTCTTAATCTCTCTGCTTTTATCTGAATATGAAATGCAAAAATGAAATTAGAGAAAATTTTAATTTATAGAGAAAATTTGATTCATGTCTATATATTTTTGTAAAAATCAAATTTTTATCGTTTTTTTCATCTTTTTTTATTTTTATTAGCATTAATAAATACAAATTTGTGGAATCTAATTCAAAAATATATTTCAAATGAAAATTATAAATAACATATATCTTTGATTAACATGGGTCAATTCTTTGCCATTTTTCTTTTTTTAGTATTGGGTTTGTTCTTGTTTTTTCTTTCAATCATTTAAAATCTTGGAAAAATACTATATTTTTATCATTTAATTTTTTTATTTCTTAAATTCTATATAAGAAAATAAATTTGGAAATTCTGAAATTCTGAAATAAACACTCTAATTTTGAAAGAAAAAAGGTAAATGTTTCTAAAAAACAAAAAAAAGATAGCCATATATTATTATTAGGAGAATGCTTAATGTAACGAAAAGAAATTCGTGATTTTATCACGAATGAATTGCGATGTGCATTATTTAGTCATGTGATTGATCAGTGTCTCTTTTTATGGGATGACCCAGATAAATATTGAGCATATATTATTTTCTTCTAATGAGTAATGGTAGTGTTCATTTTAAACTATGAAGAAAAAATTATTCTTTATACTTTAGTCACATATTGAAAAAAAGGTGATTCTAAAAATAATACATTGTGATATTGGTATTGTAATGATGAGGTGCTCTGGTAAAAAAATTGAAATTGAAAGTGCCTATTTTACATATAAATAATAGTACTGTAGTGTAGGTGTAGTGTGAATAAGTAATAAGCCTAGGTTGCATGTGGATAAATAATATGAGTGTTATGATAGAAATAAAAGCATTCGTAAAATTCGCGAGACAAATCTCTCGCGATATATAACAATACTCTTATAATGCAATATAAATAAAAAATATTAAGGTTAAAATATTTTAATGCAGGCACATTAAATTTTGAAATTTCAAAATTCTACGAGTAGGAAATTATAAAATAAACGATCTAATTTTGAAAAGAAAAAAAAAAGGAAAGTGTTTGTACAAATAAATAAAGTTTATATACCATAAATACTAGAGTATAGTCAGAGAAAAAATTAGCAAAGAGATATGGGGGGAGAGAAGAGAGCAAAACCGAATGAGAAGAAGTTAGCAGCAGGAAGAACTCAACGCATCAACGAGCATAGGACAATACAGGTTCATCATCATCATCATTGACGAGAAAAAGATAGAGGGGTGGAAGAACTTCCTTTTTTTAACCTGTTTCTTGAAGGAGAAGAAGGCGAGAGAGATGTATGAAATTTTTTAGGAATACGACAATATAGATGAAGTTGTAATTTCAGCAAGAAGGAACATTAGAGGAAGAATATTTGGATTCACTAGGTTCTTTGATGTGGTAGATGAAAGAGTTCTTGCAACTAAACTTAACAAGATTTTTTAGGAATATGACAATATATTTTGTGAATATGCCAAGATTCCAAAGAGGGAAATTAAGAGGTCATGTTGCGAATCAGATCCAAGGGAGAGAGAATAAAGCTCAACTTAAAGCTACCGTAAATATATATATATATATATATATATATATATATATATATATATATATATATATATATATATATATATATATGTTGAACAGTGAAGATAGGAGGTTAAAGAAGGTGTGGCATGAAGATGGTGAGACATAGAGGATGGGTTTCAAAGGCTCTAGATCATATGCTAATGTCGTTGGAAATACCAATCAATAGATTCAGCCTATGTTCGGACTGCTAGACACGTTCTTAGAGTTTAATACTGAAGATGAAGATGTACTAAATAGGTTCAAGAGAAATTATGTTGGTGTGGTTGAAAATCCAGGACCTATAATATTCAAGATTCTTTTGACATGGTGGGTTATTTTGGTGTTAATATGACACCTTTGGGATCATACCTCTTCCTTCTTTTAGATAGGGAGCCATGGGAGAAAAAAGCTTTAGTGAAAATAGGAGGTGATCGGCTTTATCATTGGTTCAAAGAGGTTGAAAAATGGGAACCTAATGTGGTGGATTAAAAATGATTTACTTGGATTACCATTACTGCATTCATTGCCATGATTAAAATATTAAGTTCTTGTTGAAGCGGTAGAGCGGCAAGCAACAAAAGATTTGGAAATATTTATCCGGGAATTTATCGTGTCCACAGAGATTGGTGAGAAGAACTGCCGTTCGACTATCTCGCGTTCTAAGTTTCATGATTTGGGTGCGGAAAAGTAAATGCGGGAAAAGTAAATAAAAGCAGATAAACAATCTCAATAGTCTAAGAGAAATAGTTATGGAATTGCATTTCGTTCTACCCGTCGAATACTTAAATCTGAAGATCTATCGCTCGACACTCACAATACGCATCAACATCACCGGGCATCACTCGAGATGCCACATCGGTGCCCATGTCTGCAACACCGACGAAAGCTCAACCGTACTATTCACATCAGCGATTTCTCCACCGACACAAACAACACGGAGGCATTAAACTCGATACCCACTACGATTGTTAGTCCTAAATCCATGTCTGCAACCCAGAAACTAACAGTTATCATTCCTAATCAAGATCTATGGTGTCCATGTCTGCAACAACACAAATCCAGAGCATTTAAGCAAAAAGATCGAGAACAACAACAATGATGATTTGTAAAGCGAATATATAAACGATCCCAAGATCCACAAATATACATACAATAAGAGTAGAAACATACATACAACACCCACCATTGGAATGAAACAAAGGGAAGAGAGAAGATGAACCGGAAAGATCTCACCGGTACAATGAAATCGAGTCAGATCCATGATCAATCCACATGACGTCGCACCCAATGGTGTTTCCTAAGCCTCTAAACTACCAAAAAAGGATCAGAGCTCAACTTGTCAAGAAGAGGTGATAAAAAACCTAAAAAATCTGTTATTAACTATTTATACAAAACTGAGTTTCGCAGTGGGCGCGACGCGCCCTACTTCAGTGCGACGCGCCCTGTATAAATTTACCAAACCGCCCTAGCGCGCGACGCGCCCTTATCCGGCGCGACGCGCCCTATCTTTTGCCAGCTTATGTTCTTCAAACTCAAAGAGGGCGCGACGCGCCCTACAGCGCGCGAAGCGCCCTGCACCAGAACAACAGAATTATTTCCTCTTTGCTCTCGCAGCCGTGTCTTCGACACTTTATTCCTCCAGGCTCCAAAAACGCAAGAATACCTACAAAAATACAACAAAACTATCAAACGGTATAAAAGTGTATGAAAATACATCTATTCACAAAGTATACGTATTTACACAAAAACGGGGAATTATTCAAACGGTATTAACAAAAAGCATTGATAAGTGCCACTATTTACATACACAAAATAAATACAATTTGGCACTTAACAACTCTCCCCAACTAGAATCTGTTTGTCCTCAAATAGGGCTAAACACTCAAATCGCAAAAGTAAAAATCCAAAGAATCAAGAATCAACAAAGTTTAGAAAAACGAAACAATTGTACGGTTCAAACAAAAACGTACGAACAAAGTAAACACTTACCACTATCCTACAACGACAACATGAAAATGAAACGATTCCTAAGTACAAAAATCATACAAAACATTCTAAACAAAAACAAGCTCAATCACGAATCACGTCTAGCAAAAACTCATCGGTAGATGAAAAACACAGAAAGGTGAGGACTTTGAACACTCATCCAACAATCTTGCAAACAATAGACAAAATTATGCGTTCATCTAAAAAATAGTATTGAAAATGCAATGACACGAATCACAAGGGCTTTCAAGGTTGTAATGTGGCTCGGTTAACAAACAAGTGATAAGTCCTAAAGCTAATCGAAACAAAAACTTGCCTAAACCTAAGGGAGTAATTACTTCCACAAAGTTTCAAACAATACAATTTCAATCCAACTTTTCTCTTCATCACAAATTTCACACCAAACACAAAACTTATTAGCACACTCTTATTCAAAACTCTTTTTGTTCTTTTCTTTTTCAAGCTTTTCTCTTTTTTTCTTTCTTTTTCTTTTCTTTCTTTCTCACTTTTTTTTTTCTTTTTCTTTTTCTTTTCTTAACCTCACATCAATCACAACATAAAGAGGCAAACACCTTCTCCCCAACTTGAATTCAACCATAACATAAAGTGAATACTCCCTACTTTCTAAGGCAAGGTAAAAATCCAACTAAACATCATAGTTAAGGTCAAGAAAACAAAGATAATCAAAATCCATCAAAAAGGGTGAACTATGTCTCAAGTTCAAAAACAAAATGGACAATGACAAAAGGCTCAAAGGGGGTACGAATGGTCACACACTCACAAGGTAAAATGACATTTGGCTTATGGTAGTTGTGCTCAAAATCAAACAAGTGCCTTGATCACTTTCGTGCATTCACAAAATCGATACAGACGAAAGATTAAACATAATAATATCCAGTTAAAACAAGAAATGTCGGTCACTCACATATATACACAATGGAAAGCCACCTCACATTTATGGTAAAAAGGGGAAACTAATTGTGATTCAAGTCATGAGCAAGTTATGCAAAAAGAATGAATAGTATGAAAATTGTACAAATGAAAAGTCTCCTAAACATGCTATGCTATAGAAAGCGATAAACGAGTACCTTGCAACGTACAAATTCGATCAATCATTACCGCACAACCGGCTTGTTGAATCAATCAAAATCGAAGAATTACCAAATGCGACTCCAAGTAATCGGGCCAAAATTTGAGTCTAAACACAAACAAAAGAATTAAAAATAAATCGATAAAATACTATACTATAAAGCCTTGGTGTAAGTGGGAAAAAGGCGAGCCGAGTGACCCGTTAAAAAGAGGTCACTGGCCAAAAGCAACCCAGCGTGCGACGCACCCATGAGCGCGACGCGCGCTACACCAGAAAAACCAGACCAGTCTAAAAAGACAGATTTTCCAGTGAGCCACCACTTAACACCTACACAACTCAATTACAGAAAAACAGAAAAATAAAACCGTTGGGGTGCCTCCCAACAAGCGCTCGTTTAACGTCGTTAGCTCGACGCCTTTATTGTTTCGCGAATGGTAAGAAACTTCCTCGCGGTACGCCAATGCTTTCGCCTCAAACGCAACCTAAAGAAAATGACCTGCCCAAACACTTAATCAAAACTATACGAAACTTAAAACATAAAACCATCGCAATGCGATTAATCTCAACCAATCCCCGGCAACGGCGCCATTTTGTTGGAGCAGTAAAGCGGCAAGCAACAAAAGATTTGGAAATATTTATCCGGGAATTTATCGTGTCCACAGAGATTGGTGAGAAGAACTGCCGTTCGACTATCTCGCGTTCTAAGTTTCATGATTTGGGTCCGGAAAAGTAAATGCGGGAAAAGTAAATAAAAGCAGATAAACAATCTCAATAGTCTAAGAGAAATAGTTATGGAATTGCATTTCGTTCTACCCGTCGAATACTTAAATCTGAAGATCTATCGCTCGACACTCACAATACGCATCAACATCACCGGGCATCACTCGAGATGCCACATCGGTGCCCATGTCTGCAACACCGACGAAAGCTCAACCGTACTATTCACATCAGCGATTTCTCCACCGACACAAACAACACGGAGGCATTAAACTCGATACCCACTACGATTGTTAGTCCTAAATCCATGTCTGCAACCCAGAAACTAACAGTTATCATTCCTAATCAAGATCTATGGTGTCCATGTCTGCAACAACACAAATCCAGAGCATTTAAGCAAAAAGATCAAGAACAACAACAATGATGATTTGTAAAGCGAATATATAAACGATCCCAAGATCCACAAATATACATACAATAAGAGTAGAAACATACATACAACACCCACCATTGGAATGAAACAAAGGGAAGAGAGAAGATGAACCGGAAAGATCTCACCGGTACAATGAAATCGAGTCAGATCCATGATCAATCCACATGACGTCGCACCCAATGGTGTTTCCTAAGCCTCTAAACTACCAAAAAGGATCAGAGCTCAACTTGTCAAGAAGAGGTGATAAAAAACCTAAAAAATCTGTTATTAACTATTTATACAAAACTGAGTTTCGCAGTGGGCGCGACGCGCCCTACTTCAGTGCGACGCGCCCTGTATAAATTTACCAAACCGCCCTAGCGCGCGACGCGCCCTAACTTCTGCCAGCTTATGTTCTTCAAACTCAAAGAGGGCGCGACGCGCCCTACAGCGCGCGAAGCGCCCTGCACCAGAACAACAGAATTATTTCCTCTTTGCTCCCGCAGCCGTGTCTTCGACACTTTATTCCTCCAGGCTCCAAAAACGCAAGAATACCTACAAAAATACAACAAAACTATCAAACGGTATAAAAGTGTATGAAAATACATCTATTCACAAAGTATACGTATTTACACAAAAACGGGGAATTATTCAAACGGTATTAACAAAAAGCATTGATAAGTGCCACTATTTACATACACAAAATAACTACAATTTGGCACTTAACAGTTCTTTGAATTTATTTCCAAGCCCGTGGGTTTCTTTGTGTGTTATGATGATAATATGAAATATCAAGTTAAATAGATGTTATTCATTTTTAGTGAGAACAAAGTATGCAATGGTGTTGAATGAGGTTTTTAATGTAAAAATTAATATTGGAGTTTTCAAGTTGAAGATGGTGGAGGATACTCATAGCCTCCTAAGGTATAATATTTTGGTATTTTCAGAATTGGAGCGGGATTTGTCTTAGTCCGACGGGGAGTTTAGATTCGATGTAGAAGATGACAATGTGACAGTTATTGGGGTTTAAGATAATGGAACAATTCTTATCAACAAAGAGGATTGCATTGTTCCAGGAGCCTTGGACTTGGGAAAATTTTTGGAGGTTTGTCCATCTTTATGAAACATGGAAGTATCCAAGGATGCGTTGGTGGTATTTTTACCTACGTCATGTGGCGAAGATTAGGAGAATTTAAGTGTTAAGTTAATGAATTTTTTAGTAAAGTTAGCACAAACACACTACTACATTTTTGGCCTACGGCACGGTTATTTTGCATATAGTCTTGGTTTCTTGGGCGTGGCAGGAGACCTTTTTATTTGAAGTGACAGTTTTTCAAAAGCATAATTGTGTGATAGATGTTGTAGGGAAAAAGAAGTCAATTCCTAGGACCATTAAATTGTTGATTAGTAAGCACATGTGATCCTCATCTCTTGACTTATTTTTGATTTATCAAAGATAAAAAGTGACATATAGTGTTTAGCCTTAGGATGAACAAGCCCGTCAAGATTTAGCTGATGGGTGTGTGGTTAAGATCAACACAATTTCTATTGATACCCAAGGATTGAAACTTAAGTCTCATTTTCAGAAACCTCTGTCTAGTTCTATCCAGGTGAAAGCTACATGAAGATGGATTGAAATTAAATCCTCTCATTACTCTCTTCTCAGACCGCCCAAAGGTGTTTATCAAAAACTAATTCCTTTTATTTATTTTCACTCTAAGTCCAATTTCCATTCATCTGAACATCGATTTTCGAAAAGTCCCGCTCTCTGCTACAAAGATACTTAGGATGCAAACCTAATTCAGGGGAACATTAGGTTTTTGGAAAGAGACCATAAAGAAGTTGCGAGTAAAAGTTTGGCGAAATTCAAAACATTAGGTGTTAAGGTATGGGGAAGAGGTGTCTCATGTCAAACCAATTAAAGCACTAGAATTAAGAGATCGTTCAAGGTGTGATCAGTAGGAATCTTCCAAAAGTGGAAATTAATGAATCTTCTTTCTTATAATATTCATGGGGCTGGAAGTTTGATTAAAAGGAAGTGTTTGTCTAAGCTAATAGGAAATTAATACGTTGATATTTGTATGTTACATGAGACTTAAGTACATAGTTTGCAAAAGGATTTAGTGGTGTCACTATAGGGGGTTCTAATATGGAGTGTGAAGGATAAAAAAAACACAAGAAAAGGGGTTGAATCCTGATTAAAAGAAGACAAAATGACCTCTGGTTTGTGATGTTATCTTTCATTAGTGTGGTTCAGTAATAACATGCACTCAATAGCTTGTAGGCGAGAGTTTTCTCGCCAATGTGACTGTTGCACGCCTCCTTATAGACTTCCGCGAGCACTAAGGCGTTGTCACTCTCAAGTATGCGTCTCAACATGGGAGTAGCCCTTCCCATTTTGTAAAGCTCCCATGATAGTAGGGTGTACTTGGCAAATTTTCTTTTGGTATTCCTTATAAAAATGTGAAAAACACTAGAAACGGGGGATTTGAATAGGGTTTTTAAAACATAAAGCTTTTTGTAAAAAAAAAATTCCCCTTTCTTGAAACTACAAGTCCTTTACTATTGATGATAACAAAAATATGCTTGAAGGAAAGAACACGATATTTTTATACTGGTTCACTTGAGAAATCCTCAAGCTAGTCCAATCCACCATTCCGAGGTGATTTCGCCTCTCTCAATCGAGGACTTAATCCACTATAACTAAACTGATTACAATCGCACGGGCAACAACCACTGACTAACGTTTGCACACATAACCCCTGTGACTAACGACCTCCATAGGCAACCCCTGTGACTAACAACCTACACAAGAAACCGCTTGTGACTAACAAACTCTAAGACTCTCTAGTCCTAGACTTCTCGAGACAGCTGACCATCACTCGGTCTCTCAAGGAACGATCAAACAACCTTTGATCACGGTTTGTTAATAGTATAAATGCTTATACACAAGCAGGATGTAAACTTTCTTTTTCAAATATAAGACTAAAAGAAACATTAAGCTATTAACAATCTGTATAAAGCTTCAGCTTCTTTAAGTCTTCAAGCCCTTTTATAGCCAATAAAATAATATAACCGTTGGAGGGAAAATTTTGAATCTTGTAGAATGTGGGCGGCTTCTTTATAGTGGGAGACAAATATCACGCAACGTTCGTCCTTTTCTTGGAGTGGAGCGAAACATTCGCCTGTACCTTGAACTTCTATACTATAGTATAACGTTAACTTTTTCTTCTTGAACTTCAGAGGCTTACAGCATGAGTTGTAAGAAAATGAATGATTGTTGAATTCTTAAGAACTTAAAGCCTTCAGAGTCTTCCGAACCGTGTCTATAACATGAGAATAGAGAGAGTGAAAGAGAAATCAGCGGGATATTGATAAAGTTATCAAATTTTTGGAACTTTTATTGAACCCTCTATTTATTATCATGGATGAAATTAATCATTGAATTGTGTATAAATGTTTTCTTGTTGTATTTTGTTTAAATTTGTGTATTTATACGTTATTTTTTTGTTATGTCTCTCATTGTTGGATTTCTATATAAAAATATCTATTGGCGTGAATTAAAACTATATCTAGACGAAGCTCTCAAATTTTTGCTATAAATTAAAATTCTCTTTCATTTGATTTCTGTATTTCATATTTACATAAAAGATATCTTAAGAGAGAGCAACAAAGAAATCAGATCGATATTGAAGCGTTGTTGTGATTTATTTCGCGTTCTCTCTTATTCTCTTTGCTTCTATATAAATATGAAATGTAAAAATGGAATGAGAGAAAATTTTAATTTATAGAGAAAATTTGATTCAGATCTATATATTTTTTTATAAAAATCAAATTTTTATCGCATTTATTCTTCGGTCTTTTTTTCTATTTTTATTAGCATTATGATTTATCAACAGGTGCAACATATATAGTAATAATTTTAATAAATACAAATTTTTAGAATCTAATTCAAAATTTTATTTTAAATAAATATTATAAATAACATATATCTTTGAGTAGCATGGGTCAAGTCTTTACCATTTTTTTACTGCTGTATTTTTTCTTATTTTTTCTTTCAATCATTTAAAATTTTGGTAAAATACTCTATTTTTATCATGTAATTTTTTTATTTCTTAAATTCTATATAAGAAAATAAATTTGAAAATGAGGAAATTCTGAAATAAATCCTCTAACTTTGAAAGGAAAAAAGGTAAGTGTTTCTAAAATAACAAAAAAAAGATAGCCATATTGTCATACCCCAATTTTTGACCCTAAGGTCATACATCAATTGCATTCAATTGTCAATCAAGAGTACCATTATGAAGCTTTATCTGTTATACTGTGATCATCTCTGAGGGGAATCATCAAGCACTTTTAGCTTTTTATTTGTTTAATACTAACCAAAATACCAAAAATATTGCTTTGTCTCTTTGTATGCTTTTGTTTTGTAGGTACTAAGCCAAGACATCCAGAAGCAAGGCATTTTCCACATTCTTTGACTGATGAAATCGATTTCCCTCTTGGGTAAATCGATTTCCCTGCAGCAATTTTCAACAAAATCACATTCTGGACAGCATGAAATCGATTTCCCTCCTGGGTAAATCGATTTCCCTAGTGTATTTTGCGCCAAATTCCCTTTTGGAACAGAGTGAAATCGATTTCACTCCTGGGGAAATCGATTTCCCTGGGGCGAAATTCAAAAAAAATAGAGAGGGAAGCTTGACATCATTTTGGCACTTTTTTTTATTTGATCATTTTACCAATTTTCCACCTCATCAAAATTAACTCCTTCATTAAACCCACTTAAACCTCATTTTACCATTTAAATTCCACTTAAACACCAATTAACCACAAATTAATTACCAAACACAAAAAGACCAATTTGCCACTACTCTTGCTCCAATTCTATAAATAGAGACCTCTACTCTCTCATTTCTCAAGCTTGGAGAGCCAAAAAATTGCTTGCAAATTGATTTCTCACCCTTTCCAAAACCCTCACCCAAAGTTCATTTTCCATAGAATTAGTGAGATTCACATTGAATCTTGCTAGTTTTGAACTAAGCCTCCTACATTTCACTCTTTCTTTGCTTGTTCATCTCTAATTGTGAAAGATCTACACACTTTGTGCTTGTTCTTGAAGCTACTTCAACACTTCATTCAAGAATTGGTAAATTCCTAAATTCTAAGATGTAGATCTTTGTTGCTTGGGTTCAATGCATCTTTGATGCTATATTGGTGCTATTTGATGGTGGCTTGATGGAAAATTCGTGCTCCAATGGATATATGATCATAAGGTGTTTGTATATTTGTTCAAATCAAGTTTCATGCCTTTAAATAATGTTTTTGCTGAAATTTACACTGATGAAATCGATTTCCTTAAGGCTGAAATCGATTTCCTGCTGAACGTAACTTGTTTTTTTTTTAAAACTGCACTATGGAAATCGATTTCCCCCTGCATGAAATCGATTTCCTGCTGGCAGAATGTGGTTTTTTGCCTTTTTTTATGCTTGTTTTGGCTTCCTTCTTCCTCTACTTCATTAATATCATTGGATCTAGGATGTTGATAGGTTTGAAATGACCTAATCCATAATATTAGATGAATGATATTAATGATAGTTTGAGTTGATTATCTTTTGTGAATTGTATTCTTCTTCCTCCATTTCATTAATATCATTGGATCTAGGATGTTGATAGGTTTGAAAGGACCAAATCCATAATATTAGATGAATGATATTAATGATAGTGTGAGTTGATTTTACTTTATGCATTTTATCTTCTTCTTCTTCTTCTCTTTTTTTCTTTTGATCGATGAAAGTCTTAACACTTTGAGAATTCTTATGGATTCTTAGTAAAGACTAGATCGTTACCTATTTTCTTTTCGTGCGGTATTTCTTTCGGAGAATGATCTACATATCATTTCTCTCGCATGCATTAGCACATAAAGTTTTGACCGGCCTCGTTGTAGGGTGATTTCTACATAAACCACTTGCCGATCTGCTTAACATACCGCAATATTTCGTGTCCCGAATAAAAAAGATCAAATATGGAAGAGAATTGTATGCAGTTGATTTAAGACTTATTGAGATTTATCGGGTAGTCGCTATGATTTTATCAAGCTTCTGATAAAGTTCCATTGAATTTAAATCCGAGAACATCCTTCACTCACCATCGATCTTTCTTACTAACTTTGATAACATACTTGACAAGTTTCAAGATGGTTATCTTTAACATCTAACAATTGAATTTAATTTCCGCAATTTATTATATTGCTCTTTATATTTTGCTTTATTGCTTTACTTTATCATTCCATCATATTTACATTCCGCTATTTTCTCTTTGTCCATTTGGACACTATGTTTATGTTTCCGCCATTTTCTCTTTGTCCACTTGGACCATACTTTACTTTTATGCTAAAACACTAATAAACAATCAAAATCTAAAAAACGTTTAAGGCTCTCTTTCGGACTATTGGTTACTATCCCTAGCATTTTGGAGATTCGGACTTATGGACTTAGGACCTCTGGACCCTCATTCTGTTATTACTCTACTGTTATTCTGTCTGTCTGGCATTGGATTGTTGTCTGTTTGTGTGTGCAGGTATTTCCTTGAAAGCCCTTGATGGTTAATTCCAAGGCATTGAGATAAGGATTTTACCCGAAAACAGCCGTTACTCTGCCCGATTTTTGTCAGAATTTTAATGTGCTTAATGCAAAGTGGTGCTAAGTTAATAAGTTCATCTGGATCCCCAAGTGATAATGTTGGTTTAGTATTGATATTCCAAAGGAAGGGAAATCTACCTTGACTCACAATATCAAGTGTTGGCTTCTTATTTCGGTTAGACCGTTTCTTTCCTTAGCTTTTATTTTACGCAATAGGATAGCCTCTTCATCTCCTCCCATTCTTAAATTTTCAAAATCTTCTCCCTTTTTCAAAAACCTTCTTAAGTTTGCAAGCATTTTCAAAACCTCTTTCTTTAAAATATCTTTTGCCCTTAGTGGCTTTTTCTTCAAAAGTTTAGACACTGTTAATTGTCGAAACGAGTGGTTATACCCCACGATTTTGAAATTGATTGACATAATGAGATCTTTTCCGCGTGAAAGAGCTAGTGGCATACTCGTCGATTTTATCCGAGTTGGAGCCCTTCTTTCATTTGCGATGCAAAGAACTCATTTGTTCTCATGCTCAAGATCAATGGCTGAGTATTTCTCTCCGACGACGATAAAGTGTTTATTCGTTTTTAAAACGTTTTCCCAAAAAAGCGGAACTACATTAGCTCTGACTTCTCCATTGCACCGAGGAGGTATGTAGGCACAAGGCTTAACGTCTTGCCGAGCTTATTTTAAAAATAAAACAAACCCTTTTTTAGCACACACACAACACGGATTTTCAAAAAGGTTCCTGTGGAGTACCACAGATATGAGGGGTGCTTTAAACCTTCCCCCCATATAATCAACACCCGTACCTGAGATCTCTTTCTTGTTTTAAAAACAAAACTTTGGGTTTTTCGTTCTTTTCCCTTTTCCTTTGAAAAAATAAAGCGCGGTGGCGATTTCAAACGGAATATTGATTCGAGTCAATCTCATGGCTTCGATATCAGATTTTCCCCGCTACAGAAAAATGGCGACTTCACTGGGGAAACAGTTTTAAGTGTGTTAAGCCTATTTTTGTTTATCTGTGTGTTTTTACCTGTATATATTGTTGTGTGCTTTGTTTGTTTATCTTCTTTTTTTTTTTGGTGCTCGATGGTTCCTTTGTGATGAGATAAAGTTCTAACCCGGACTTTGGTGAGTAACTTGAGATAGGAGGTGGTAAGACCAATAGTCGCATGTCAGGAGCAATCCTTACCATGAGCGTCATATGGTGGAACCCCAATCAGTGGAGGCCTCATGGAAGGTAGTAGATGTTGTTACGAACCATCGTGATAACGCTATTACTTTCAATACTGAGTGTCCGTAGAAGCTGAATGGCCTAGAACCTTTTTAACCCATCTAAGCCTTTTTAGGATGTAGTGCAGAAATAAGATCAAGTACCAATTTGAGCTTGTTGTCATGCGATACTACGCTCAGAGGAGGTCTTTTTAGGCATATTATTGGCGCCCATGAGCAATTGTGCGTGCCGGTAATATCCGATAGAAGATTGAAAACTATGGGAACCTTTGTAGAACCCGATTGGCAGGTACAAAACTCCTTAGATCACACCTTGTGGGATGGGTAGACCCATGGCTCCATGCTCGTGACGTCGAACCTAAGAACCTGGACTGTGTGATTTTGTGTGATTTGCTGTGATCTTGTGTACTCTTGATTGTGTTTTATGCATAAATCATGCATTCATGCATTCATAAAAATGACATTCACAAATGGTTTTCAAGGAACTTAGAGACATTTTTTGTAAATATCACAGGTACCATGGATCAAAAGAGAAGCATCAAGAAGTACACATTCAGGAACTCAAGTGCAAAGGAATTGAAAGAGCTAGCAACTTTGGTTCCTAATATTGACAACTTCAAAAACCGTTATGGGAAATTGATCTCTATCTTGAAGACCAAAGTGGAAAAAGGGATTCTTGAGACTCTTGTGCAGTTTTATGACCCGGTTTATCATTGTTTCACCTTTCCTGATTACCAGCTTATGCCCACTTTGGAGGAGTATTCTTATTGGATTGGTTTGCCGGTTACGAATGACATACCGTTTAATGGTCTAGAGAAAGAGCCTCAGGTTGATGAGATAGCAGAACTCCTTCAGTTGAAGATATCAGATGTGAAAGCAAACATGACCAAAAAAGGAGGAATTTGGGGGTTGACTTCTAAGTTCTTGATTGGAAAGGCTTCTATGTTGGCTAGTAAGGGAAGTATGATTGCTTTTGAGACATTTTTGGCCTTGCTCATCTATGGTTTGATACTTTTTCCCAACATTGACAATTTTGTCGATGTTAATGCTATTCGGATCTTCATGATTGGGAATCACGTTCCTACTTTGCTTGGGGATACTTATCATTCCATTCACCATAGGAATGATAAGAAAGGTGGACTTATCAACTGTTGCACTCCTTTGCTCTATAAGTGGTTTATTTCGCACTTACCTCAAGCTAAGAATTTCTTGAACAATCCTGATGGTCTCTCATGGTCTCAGAAGATCATGCCTCTTACTAATGGGAATATCCATTGGTACAATCCTGCTTATGACATTGGTGAGATTATTGATAGTTGTGGAGAATTCCCTAATGTACCTCTTCTTGGTATACAAGGAGGAATTACCTACAACCCCATTCTTGCAAGGCGTCAATTTTGCTATCCCATGAAGGAGCGACCCGCTAGTATCCTTGTGTCAGGAATCTTCTATCTTAATCAAGATGGAAATTCGGATATGAGAAATCGGTTTGTGCGTGCTTGGCATCATATTGATAGGAAGAGACATTTGGGGACGAAACAATGTGTTGCTCTCAAAGACTACACTGATTGGGTTCAAGCTAGAGCTCATACTTTTCAGATGCCTTATTTGCTTGAGGATTCTTCTCTACCCATTGCTCCACCTTTGTCTTTCACTACTCCTGTTGAAAGTAATGAGGGGCATCTTGAGCTTGTGGCTAAGATGAGATTGGAAAGAGATGCTTGGGAGAAGAAGTTTCATGCTTCGGAAATGGAGAATAAAGAGTTGAAGATACACTTGAAAGAAAAGGATGAAATGCTTGATATCCAAGATGGTTGGTTGATGGAAAAGGATGATCAAATCCGTCATCAAGAAGAGTTGCTTCAACAACATGGTGGAAAGTGAAAGAGACAACAAGAAGATTCAGTTGCATGGAAGGAAGTTGCTGATAAGCTGATGGTCGAGAATGCCCATTTGAAGGCGTTTTATGAAGACGAGTTGGAAAGGCTCCGTAGGAAGCTGCAGAAAGGAGTTGGATCTTCATCAGAAGTGTTCCCTTCCAGTTTCTATTTTTTCCTTTGTTTTGTAATTTTGGATCTTTGAATCCTTTTGTAAGCTTTTCTATTATTAATGAAGAATGTTGTTATAATTGTTTTTTGCTAATGTTTACAATCAATGTCTTAAAGTTCCTTGAAAACCAAATAATAAAAAATAAAAATCATTTGCATTGCATTTCATGCATCATTCTGCATTCTGGTCTTGCTTCCGAGAGTTTTCCCGAGGTCTTATTCAGTGTTCCTCATACAGAATTGAATCAAGTTGTCTCACCGCTATAATACTCGAGCTAACTGCAAGAAGAAGATGGAAGGTCTTGAACAAGAGAATCGTTAGCTACGTGAAGAGGTTGTTACTTTGAGATCTGGTGTGGATCGTCTCACTGCTCTGGTTGAGACATTGATGGCTACTCAGAATCAGAATCAGAATCAGGTCCTCCTCCCAATGCCCAAGCTCAGGGTCAGACCACTGTGATTTCTGAAATTGCTGCTACAACCATTCCTGCTGTTCCTGTTGGTGCTACTCAGCAACGTATGCCTAATGGATATCCCTGGGGCATGCCTAAAGGTTATCTGTCTGCTCCTGAGATGACTCGTCCGTTGACTCCTGTTATGGTCAACACATCTCCTATTGTTCATACTGGTCCTTTTGTCCCAGAGCCCATTTATGATGCTGCTCCGAGTGAAATTCATGACAGAATTGATGGTTTCCAAGATCAGTTTGAAGAACTGCAGAAAGAGATGAAAGCCCTGCGTGGGAAAGAACTGTTTAGAAAGAATGTGCATGATCTTTGCCTTGTTCCCAATGTGCAGAACAATCCATTGCCAACTCATGAAGCGTCTGCTGTCAATATGGTTGAACATAATTTGAGACACTGTCGTGTGCCTAATATTTGTGCTCTACGTGGATCTTTAAAGGAGATACATGAGAGGTTTGTTAGAAAGGGAGTGATAGAGTTCAGTCATGATGGTTGTCCTTTGTGTGGTGAAGATCCTATGGGATGTGCTGCCCTCCAAGATGATGTTCAAACACTGATAGGTTTGGAGTTATTGGATGACGAGATAGATAACACTTATGTAGATCACAAGTTGCATTCGAAGCAGTTTAATGGGGTTGTGAGCAATATCACTGCATGTAACAATCTGAGCTTCAGTGATGAAGATTTGCCTGAGGAAGGGAGAAATCATAATTTGGCTTTGCACATCTCTATCAGTTGCAAAGAGGACACGATGTCCAATGTGTTGATCGATACTGGTTCATCGCTGAATGTCATGCCAAAATCCACTCTTGCTAAGCTGTCTTATGGTAGCACACCAATGAGATTCAGCAATGTGATTGTCAAGGCTTTTGATGGATCGAAGAAATCAGTGGTTGGAGAGGTTGATTTGCCTATTGGTATTGGACCATTTGTCTTCAAGATTACTTTTCAAGTGATGGACATTTTCCCTGCATACAGTTGCTTATTGGGACGCCCATGGATCCATGAGGCTGGGGCAGTTACTTCGACTCTTCACCAGAAGTTGAAATTTGTGAAAGATGGAAAGATGGTCGTTGTGAATGGAGAACAGGCTTTGCTGATTAGTCATCTCTCTTCGTTCCGTACCATAGAGGCTGATGAAGTAGTAATTGGAACTGCATTCCAAGCCCTGTCTGTTAATGATGAATTCAAAAAGGATGAAGCTTCCATTGCCTCCTTCAAAGATGCTCAGCTGGTGGTTCAGAATGGACATTCAGGAGTGTGGAAACAAGTGGTGAGTCTGCAAGAGAACAAGAATAGAGCTGGACTGGGATTTTCTGCCTCGGACAAGTCTGTGATGAAGCCTGAATCTGCTTTTCGTCCTTATTAGGAGATGTTCCATAGTGCTGGGTTTCTACATCCGACTCCTCCAGAAGTGAACGCTGTCGTTGAAGACGAACCAGAGCCAGAAGTGCCAAACTTTGTGACCCATGGAAAGATGACTAAGAATTGGATCACCATTGACATTCCTGAGTGTACTCATGCTTCAAAGTAATTTACTTTTATGTTTTTCAAAATCCTTTCATTCTGCTCAATATGAAAGTGAAGTTGTTGGGGCTTTTTTCTGTTTGTTTAAACATTAAAATCATCAATAAAAGTCATTTTGTTTCTGCATATACATGCTTTTTATCTTTTTGCTTTTTCTGGAAAGTGGTAACACAAAAAACCTTAAAAATGTTTTCATTTGCCATAATCTGCACGATTACATGTTTGCATATATCCTTCCTTTTCCTGAAATAATAATCACTTGTGCAGATTAATCAATAAAACCGTTGAAAGTAATGACCCTGCACCCTCTCCCAACTTCGAGTGTCCTGTGTATGAGGCGGAAGAAGAGAGTAATGAATATATTCCTGATGAGATTTCCCGACTGCTTGAGCACGAGGAAGACACCATTCAGCCATATAAAGAGTCGTTAGAAGTCATCAACTTGGGTTCTGAAGAAGATAAGAAGGAAGTCAAGATTGGGGCACTGGTTGGTCAAGATGTTAAGAAGAGGATGATAGAGCTTCTTAAAGAGTATGTTGACATTTTTGTGTGGTCCTACCAAGACATGCCTGGGTTGGACAAAAGTATTGTGGAGCATCGTTTGCCGTTGAAACCTGAATGTCCTCCTGTCAAGCAAAAGTTGAGAAGAAGTCATCCTGATATGGCAGAAAAAATTAAGAATGAGGTCTTGAAACAGATTGATGCAGGTTTCCTTGTCACTTTTGTATATCCTCAATGGATTGCCAATATTGTGCCTGTTCCGAAGAAAGACGGAAAAGTTCGCATGTGCGTTGATTATAGAGATTTGAACAAAGCCAGTCCGAAAGATGATTTTCCTCTACCTCACATTGATATGTTGGTAGATAGTACGGCAAAGTTTGAGGTTTTCTCCTTCATGGATGGTTTTTCAGGATATAATCAGATTAAGATGGCACCTGAAGACATGGAAAAGACAACCTTTATTACGCCATGGGGGACATTCTGTTACAAAGTGATGCCTTTTGGGTTGAAGAATGCTGGCGCGACATATCAGAGGGCCATGACCACTCTTTTCCATGATATGATGCACAAAGAAATTGAGGTTTAGGTGGATGACATGATTGCCAAGTCCCAGTCAGAGGAAGGGCACATGGAAGATCTATTAAAGTTGTTTCAGCGTTTGAGAAAGTATCGTCTCCGCATAAATCCAAACAAATGCACTTTTGGTGTTCGTTCTGGAAAATTATTGGGTTTCATTGTCAGTCAGAGAGGAATTGAAGTAGATCCTGATAAAGTCAAAGCAATTCAGGAAATGCCAGCACCAAAGACTGATAAACAAGTGAGAGGTTTCCTCGGACGTTTGAATTATATCTCCAGGTTCATTTCCAATATGACTGCTACTTGTGAACCCATCTTCAAGTTGTTAAAGAAAAATCAGGGATGTGTGTGGAATGAAGATTGTCAGAAAGCTTTTGACAACATCAAAGAATATCTGCTTGAACCTCCCATTTTGCTCCCTCCAGCTGAGGGAAGGCCTTTGATTATGTACCTTACAGTACTTGAAAATTCAATGGGATGTGTGTTGGGACAGCATGACGAGTCTGGTCGAAAAGAGTATGCAATATACTACCTTAGCAAAAAGTTTACCGAGTGCGAAACAAGATACTCGCTGCATGAGAAAACTTGTTGTGCTTTGGTATGGGCTGCTCGCCGACTGAGACAGTATATGTTGAACCACACCACCCTATTGATTTCCAAAATGGATCCAATTAAGTATGTATTTGAGAAACCTGCATTAATTGGAAGGATCGCTCGCTGGCAAATGTTGTTATCAGAATATGATATTGAATATCGAGCTCAGAAAGCTGTAAAAGGAAGTGTGTTGGCAGAGTACCTCGCTCACCAACCAATTGATGATCGACAATCTATCAAAATGGACTTCCCAAATGAAGATATAATGTATTTGAGAGCTCAAGAGTGGGATGAACCGTTGCCAGAAGAAGGGCCAGATCCTGAATCCAAGTGGGGTTTAATTTTTGATGGAGCTTCTAATGTTCATGGCCATGGAATTGGCGCCATTGTTATCACTCCGCATGGGTCACATGTACCTTTCACTGCAAGGATATGTTTTGATTGTACAAATAATATTGTTGAGTATGAAGCTTGCATCATGGGACTTGAAGAGGCCATTAATCTGAGAATTAAGATTCTTGATGTTTATGGAGATTCTGCGCTTGTGATTAATCAGATTAAAGGAGAATGGGAAACTCGTCATCCTGGTTTGATCCCTTACAAAGATTACGCCAGAAGGCTGTTGACATTCTTTAACAAAGTTGAATTCCACCATATCCCTCGAGATGAGAATCAGATGGCTGATGCATTAGCCACATTGTCCTCCATGTACAAAGTGAATTTCCATAATGAGGAACCTCAGATTACAATCAGGCGTCTTGATAGACCTGCTCATGTATTTGTCGTTGAGGAATCAACAGATGAAAAGCCTTTGTATTTCGATATTAAGCACTTCCTTCAGACCCAAGAATACCCACTTGGGGCATCAAATAAGGATAAGAAAACTTTGAGGAGATTGGCTGGCAGTTTCTTCCTCAATGCTGATGTTTTGTATAAAAGGAATTATGACATGGTTTTGCTCAGATGCGTGGATAGACACGAAGCAGACATGTTGATGCATGAAATCCATGAAGGTTCTTTTGGTACTCATGCCAATGGACATTCGATGGCTAAAAAGATGCTTAGAGCAGGTTACTATTGGCTGACAATGGAATCTGATTGCTACAAATTTGTAAAGAAGTGTCACAAGTGTCAAGTGTATGCTGACAAGATTCATGTGCCTCCGACACTTCTCAATGTTATTTCCTCTCCATGGCCTTTCTCTATGTGGGGTATCGATATGATTGGCATGATTGAACCCAAGGCTTCGAACGGATATCGATTCATCCTGGTAGCAATTGATTATTTTACCAAGTGGGTAGAAGCTGCTTCATATGCTAATGTGACCAAGCAAGTTGTGGTCAAATTTATCAAGAACAACATCATCTGCAGATATGGTGTACCGAGCAAGATCATTATTGATAATGGCTCTAATCTGAATAACAGTATGATGAGAGAACTGTGTGGAAGTTTTAAAATTGAACATCACAACTCTTCGCCTTATAGGCCAAAGATGAATGGAGATGTTGAAGCAGCGAATAAGAATATTAAAAGGATTGTGCAAAATATGGTTGTTACGTACAAGGACTTGCATGAGATGCTCCCATTTGCTTTGCATGGGTACCGTACATCTGTTCGTACTTCAACCGGGGCAACCCCCTTTTCTTTGGTTTACGGTATGGAAGCAGTGCTCCCCATTGAGGTTGAGATTCCATCACTGAGAGTTTTAATGGAAACCAAGTTATCTGAGGCTGAGTGGTGTCAGAGCAGGTTTGATCAGTTGAATTTGATAGAAGAAAAGAGAATGACGGCTTTATGCCATGGTTAGTTATACCAGAAAAGAATGAAGAAAGCTTTTGATAAGAAGGTTCGACCTCGTGTATTCAGAGAAGGCGACCTCGTGCTCAAAAGGATCCTGTCTTTCACCTCCGATTCAAGGGGCAAGTGGACTCCTAATTTTGAAGGACCATATTTTGTTAAGAAAGCCTTCTCTGGCGGTGCACTAATTCTTGCAACTATGGACGGAGAAGAGCTCCCACGTCCCGTGAATGCTGATGTAGTCAAGAAATACATCGCCTAAAAATAATAAAAGAACAGCTCGCTAAGTTGAAAACCCGAAAGGGCGGCTTAGGCAAAAAAGAGCGTCTCGGTGGACTGAAAACCCGAAAGGGCGGTCCAGGCAAAAATTAGAGACATAAACAGAATAAAATGCCCGGTGGACTGAAAACCCGAAAGGGCGGTCCAGGCAAAAGTTAGGGATTCATGGCAAGTAACTACATCAGACAAGACTTGATCATCAGCAGTCATCTGTTTATCATAAAGAAGTTCAACACACTTCAACGGAAGCCTTTGCTTAGGAATTCCGAGTTGAGAGAGAGGATGGGGTCATTACATTTCAATGTACCTTTTCCACAAAATTACCACTTTCCAAATTTGTAATAATCCATGGGGTCTTGCCTTTTGCAGGCTACCATTCTATTAAAAAGTTTGAGCCTTTACCCTTTTTGGCAATCTTATTTCTTTCATATCTCTCAAAATGTCATTTATTGTTGATAGTAATTTTTGAAACAAAAAGAAAATTGATCTCAACAAAATATTTTTTGAAATATATAAAAGGAAGTTTTACTTTAATTCATGAGTGCATTACAAGGAATGGATATGTTGATATATTCATATGCAAAAGAAGAAGAATGTGTTCCACTCGATGCACCTTTGGCCTGGTTCGAATATGGTGTAGAACTCAACTGTTTTGTTCTCTCAGCTCCAATGTTCCCTAGTGTTGGATAGCATTTATTCTGAAGCCATCAAAAGATTGTTATAGCAGTTTCTGCTCTGGTGTTCTGCTTGAGACATGCTTGATTATGTTATTTTCATACTCCGTCTCTTGAGTTAATTCTTGTGCTAAGTTTTGGCAGCATATGCATCATTAACATGCATCAGAAACAGTCATACATTCACATTTGCTGTCATGAAGTTTACTGTCAAACAGATTGCTCTTTCATTTAGAGTGTCTTAAGCAGAAAAAGCTACTTTCCTTAAAAATCCCCACTGAATTTGTTTCTAGGTGGATAGTATGTTTCAGTTACTCTGTTCAGATGTCTACGAACACAAGACTGGTGAGTTCTTCCCTCACTTAGTCCAGTCTTTTTGGCAGCTTCTTTCCATTTAGTCATGGATTGAATTTTGGTTACTGGACGATGAATATTGATATTATGCATTCGTGTTTGCATCCTCAAATCATTGAAAAAAAGTATTATTGATTGCTCATCACCGTCATTGGTACAAAGGGGCATCTCTTCATTCCTTCAGTGGAACGTTGGTATGCGTTATCTTCAGTGGTACGGCGGTACATCTCTTTCATCGTCAGTGGTACGTCGATGAATTATCTCTTTTTATATCATCAGTGGTACGGTGGTATATCTCTTCATGCCTTCAGTGGAACGTTGGTATGCGTTATCGTCAGTGGTACGGCGGTACATCTCTTTCATCGTCAGTGGTACGTCGATGAATTATCTCTTTTTATATCATCAGTGGTACGGTGGTATATCTCTTCATGCCTTCAGTGGAACGTTGGTATGCGTTATCGTCAGTGGTACGGCGGTACATCTCTTTCATCGTCAGTGATACGTCGATGAATTATCTCTTTTTATATCATCAGTGGTACGGTGGTATATCTCTTCATGCCTTCAGTGGAACGTTGGTATGCGTTATTGTCAGTGGTACGGCGGTACATCTCTTTCATCGTCAGTGGTACGTCGATGAATTATCTCTTTTTATATCATCAGTGGTACGGTGGTATATCTCTTCATGCCTTCAGTGGAACGTTGGTAGGCGTTATCGTCAGTGGTACGGCGGTACATCTCTTTCATCGTCAGTGGTACGTCGATGAATTGTCTCTTTTTATATCATCAGTGGTACGGTGGTATATCTCTTCATGCCTTCAGTGGAACGTTGGTATGCGTTATCGTCAGTGGTACGGCGGTACATCTCTTTCATCGTCAGTGATACGTCGATGAATTATCTCTTTTTATATCATCAGTGGTACGGTGGTATATCTCTTCATGCCTTCAGTGGAACGTTGGTATGCGTTATCGTCAGTGGTACGGCGGTACATCTCTTTCATCGTCAGTGGTACGTCGATGACTTATCTCTTTTTATATCATCAGTGGTACGGTGGTATATCTCTTCATGCCTTCAGTGGAACGTTGGTATGCGTTATCGTCAGTGGTACGGCGGTACATCTCTTTCATCGTCAGTGGTACTTCGATGAATTATCTCTTTTTATATCATCAGTGGTACGGTGGTATATCTCTTCATGCCTTCAGTGGAACGATGGTATGCGTTATCGTCAGTGGTACGGCGGTACATCTCTTTCATCGTCAGTGGTACGTCGATGAATTATCTCTTTTTATATCATCAGTGGTACGGTGGTATATCTCTTCATGCCTTCAGTGGAACGTTGGTATGCGTTATCGTCAGTGGTACGGCTGTTCATCTCTTTCATCGTCAGTGGTACGTCGATGAATTATCTCTTTTTATATCATCAGTGGTACGGTGGTATATCTCTTCATGCCTTCAGTGGAACGTTGGTATGCGTTATCGTCAGTGGTATGGCGGTACATCTCTTTCATCGTCAGTGGTACGTCGATGAATTATCTCATTTTATATCATCAGTGGTACGGTGGTATATCTCTTCATGCCTTCAGTGGAACGTTGGTAGGCGTTATCGTCAGTGGTACGGCGGTACATCTCTTTCATCGTCAGTGGTACGTCGATGAATTGTCTCTTTTTATATCATCAGTGGTACGGTGGTATATCTCTTCATGCCTTCAGTGGAACGTTGGTATGCGTTATCGTCAGTGGTACGGTGGTACATCTCTTTCATCGTCAGTGGTACGTCGATGAATTACCTCTTTTTATATCATCAGTGGTACGGTGGTATATTTCTTCATATCATCAGTGGTACGGTAGTATATCTCTTAATACCTTCAGTGGAACGATGGTATATGTTACCGTCAGTGGTACGGCGATACATCTTTTCATATCATCAGTGGTACGATGGTGTGTTAACGGAAGATTGGCATTCTGATTCAGGATGCGTACTTTTTCATCCCCAGTGAAAGAGGATACCCCCTTTCTCACCCCTAGCAAAGGGTGATGCTCTAACCTCTCTAGTGTGAAATATTTTCCCCAGAGAAGTTTCTTTTCCCACCAAAGTTTCGTCTCTCCAACAAAGTCTTGCCTTCCCCAGTGGAGTTCTGCCCGCAAGACATTTGTTTCCCCAGTGGAATTTCTTTTCCTCCCCAGTGTTGTCGTGTCTCATCCTCATCATATGCATTCATTAGGCAGGGCATAGCATCTTAGGTTCAAAAATTGTGTTCTATATATTTAAGTCTCTTCGATTTCGTCAAAACGAAGATTTACAATCATCGTATCTCCGAATCGAAGAAACTTAAATAGGGGCATCTGTCATACCCCAATTTTTGACCCTAAGATCATACATCAATTGCATTCAATTGACAATCAAGAGTACCATTATGAAGCTTTATCTGTGATACTGTGATCATCTCTGAGGGGAATCATCAAGCACTTTTAGCTTTTTATTTGTTTAATACTAACCAAAATACCAAAAATATTGCTTTGTTTCTTTGTATGCTTTTGTTTTGTAGGTACTAAGCCAAGACATCCAGAAGCAAGGCATTTTCCACATTCTTTGACTGATGAATTCGATTTCCCTCTTGGGTAAATCGATTTCCCTGCAGCAATTTTCAACAAAATCACATTCTGGACAGCATGAAATCGATTTCCCTCCTGGGTAAATCGATTTCCCTAGTGTATTTTGCGCCAAATTCCCTTCTAGAACAGAGTGAAATCGATTTCACTCCTGGGGAAATCGATTTCCCTGGGGCGAAATTCAAAAAAAATAGAGAGGGAAGCTTGACATCATTTTGGCACTTTTTTTATTTGATCATTTTACCAATTTTCCACCTCATCAAAATTAACTCCTTCATTAAACCCACTTAAACCTCATTTTACCATTTAAATTCCACTTAAACACCAATTAACCACAAATTAATTACCAAACACAAAAAGACCAATTTGCCACTACTCTTGCTCCAATTCTATAAATAGAGACCTCTACTCTCTCATTTCTCAAGCTTGGAGAGCCAAAAAATTGCTTGCAAATTCATTTCTCACCCTTTCCAAAACCGTCACCCAAAGTTCATTTTCCATAGAATTAGTGAGATTCACATTGAATCTTGCTAGTTTTGAACTATGCCTCCTACATTTCACTCTTTCTTTGCTTGTTCATCTCCAATTGTGAAAGATCTACACACTTTGTGCTTGTTCTTGAAGCTACTTCAACACTTCATTCAAGAATTGGTAAATTCCTAAATTCTAAGATGTAGATCTTTGTTGCTTGTGTTCAATGCATCTTTGATGCTATATTGGTGCTATTTGATGGTGGCTTGATGGAAAATTCGTGCTCCAATGGATATATGATCATAAGGTGTTTGTATATTTATTCAAATCAAGTTTCATGCCTTTAAATGATGTTTTTGCTGAAATTTACACTGATGAAATCGATTTCCTTAAGGCTGAAATTGATTTCCTGCTGAACGTAACTTGTTTTTTTTGAAAACTGCACTATGGAAATCGATTTCCCCCTGCATGAAATCGATTTCCTGCTGGCAGAATATGGTTTTTTGCCTTTTTTATGCTTGTTTTGGCTTCCTTCTTCCTCTACTTCATTAATATCATTGGATCTAGGATGTTGATAGGTTTGAAATGACCTAATCCATAATATTAGATGAATGATATTAATGATAGTTTGAGTTGATTATCTTTTGTGAATTTTATTCTTCTTCCTCTATTTCATTAATATCATTGGATCCAGGATGTTGATAGGTTTGAAAGGATCAAATCCATAATATTAGATGAATGATATTAATGATAGTGTGAGTTGATTTTACTTTATGCATTTTATCTTCTTCTTCTTTTTTTTTCTTTTGATCGATGAAAGTCTTAACACTTTGAGAATTTTTATGGATTCTTAGTAAAGACTAGATCGTTACCTATTTTCTTTTCGTGCGGTATTGCTTTTGGAGAATGATCTACATATCATTTCTCTCGCATGCATTAGCACATAAAGTTTTGACCGGCCTCGTTGTAGGGTGATTTCTACATAAAGCACTTGGCGATCTGCTTAACATAGCGCAATATTTCGTGTCCCGAATAAAAAAGATCAAATATGGAAGAGAATTGTATGCGGTTGATTTAAGACTTATGGAGATTTATCGTGTAGTCGCTATGATTTTATCAAGCTTCTGATAAAGTTCCATTGAATTTAAATCCGAGAACATCCTTCACTCACCATCGATCTTTCTTACTAACTTTGATAACGTACTTGACAAGTTTCAAGATGGTTATCTTTAACATCTAACAATTGACTTTAATTTCCGCAATTTATTATATTGCTCTTTATATTTTGCTTTATTGCTTTACTTTATCATTCCATCATATTTACATTCCGCTATTTTCTCTTTGTCCATTTGGACACTATGTTTATGTTTCCGCCATTTTCTCTTTGTCCACTTGGACCATACTTTACTTTTATGCTAAAACACTAATAAACAATCAAAATCTAAAAAACGTTTAAGGCTCTCTTTCAGACTATTGGTTACTATCCCTAGCATTTTGGAGATTCGGACTTATGGACTTAGGACCTCTGGACCCTCATTCTGTTATTACTCTGCTGTTATTCTGTCTGTCTGGCATTGGATTGTTGTCTGTTTGTGTGTGCAGGTATTTCCTTGAAAGCCCTTGATGGTTAATTCCAAGGCATTGAGATAAGGATTTTACCCGAAAACAGCCGTTACTCTGCCCGATTTTTGTCAGAATTTTAATGTGCTTAATGCAAAGTGGTGCTAAGATAATAAGTTCATCTGGATCCCCAAGTGATAATGTTGGTTTAGTATTGATATTCCAAAGGAAGGAAAATCTACCTTGACTCACAATGTCAAGTGTTGGCTTCTTATTTCGGTTAGACCGTTTCTTTCCTTAGCTTTTATTTTACGCAATAGGATAGCCTCTTCATCTCCTCCCATTCTTAAATTTTCAAAATCTTCTCCCTTTTTCAAAAACCTTCTTATGTTTGCAAGCATTTTCAAAACCTCTTTCTTTAAAATATCTTTTGCCCTTAGTGGCTTTTTCTTCAAAAGTTTAGACACTGTTAATTGTCGAAACGAGTGGTTATACCCCACGATTTTGAAATTGATTGACATAATGAGATCTTTTCTGCGTGAAAGAGCTAGTGGTATACTCGTCGATTTTATCCGAGTTGGAGACCTTCTTTCATTTGCGATGCAAAGAACTCATTTGTTCTCATGCTCAAGATCAATGGCTGAGTATTTCTCTCCGACGATGATAAAGTGTTTATTCGTTTTTAAAATGTTTTCCCAAAAAAATGGAACTACATTAGCTCTGACTTCTCCATTGCACCGAGGAGGTATGTAGGCACAAGGCCTAACGCTTTGCCGAGCTTATTTTAAAAATAAAACAAACCCTTTTTTAGCACACACACGACACAGATTTTGAAAAAGGTTCCTGTGGAGTACCACAGATATGAGTGGTGCTTAAAACCTTCCCCTTGTATAAACAACACCCGTACCTGAGATCTCTTTCTTGTTTTAAAAACAAAACTTTGGGTTTTTCGTTCTTTTCCCTTTTCCTTTGAAAAAATAAAGCGCGGTGGCGATTTCAAACGGAATATTGATTCAAGTCAATCTCATGACTTCGATATCAGATTTTCCCCGCTACACATATATCATTTATATTAAATTTAATATCATAGTATTTATAATGGAATATAAATATAAAATATTAAGGTTAAAATATTTTAATGCAATATAAAGGCACATTAAATTTTGAAATTTCCAAATTCTACGAGTAGGAAATTATAAAATAAAGGCTAAATATCCTTTTTTGTTCCTTATCTTTACCTCGGGGTCCATTTTGGTCCCTAAATTTTTAAAAAGTGCAAATAGTTCCTTTAAAATTTTAAAATGGAGCAGGATGGTCCTTTCCATCTATTTTATGATAACGGACGTTTGTTAAAGTTTGCATGGCATAGCTTGGACAGTAGGTTCTTTTTCCTTTTTTTCCCCATTCCTCTATTCTCTGCAAACGTGAAGTTAATTTAGGGTTCTTTTTATTCCTTTTTTCCCTTTCCAAAAATTGAACGGTCTCTCAATGAAATCTCCGGGTTGTTCGTCCTCTATGATACAAAGAAGCCATGAAAGTTTGAAAATGCCATGGAAACCGCTTTGCCACTATGGAAATATGGTGATTCTACGAAGGGCGACGACAGCTACGAGCATTGGGAAACATTTATGGGGATGTCCGCATTATAAGGTATGTTATTTATTCATTGAAAGTTAGTTGTAAGGTTTAAGAAGTTGAACAACATTCTATGTGCTTTGTGGGGATCTGGGCAACCCGGTTGTGGGTGTTTTCGAATGGTTTTACGAGGAAACTGAAGATAATAAAGGGCAAGTTGTGATGTCTAGGTTGGAAAGGCTTGCTAAGAAATTGGAAGATATGCAAATGGATTTTTTCAAATTTAAAGAGTCATGTGAAGAAACAAGGAAAGAGATAGATCAGTGTAAGAGGCAGGTTAACAAGATGAAGCTTGAAAAATATTGGATTATGATGTTTTTTGTAATGTTCTTAGTTATGGGTTTTATCATGTATTAAGTTCTTATGAGTTAGTTATGGTTTTGTGTTAGTTATGTTGAATATTAAAGCTGTATCAGCAATTCTTCATCATTTGTATCAGTTATTGTGTACCATTTGAATCCAGTTATTGTAGCATTTTATTGACATATTCTTGAGTACCTTGTTTAATTAATGTGTTATGCAATTGATAATACAAGACAGTAAATTTGAGATATTATAGACAATATAAATAACCCAACAGATGGCATTGATTGACATGTTCAAAATATTGTACTTAAACCCAAAAATGGTTCCAAATCTAAGATGGTTCCCACATAAAATACAGATATTGTTCAAACTAAAATCAAAAGACAAATATTGTTAAAACTAAACTCAATATAAAGATAAATGTCACAATCTAAGCATTCTTCTTGGGTGTGGATCTTTTTGTTGGTGTAATCTTCCTTGTTGTTGGGGCAATCACATTTTTGGATGCAGTTAATCTGGTTGTAGGTCCAGCTGGTGCCCTTCTGAATCCCAGCTTCTTTGACTTTCCTATAGTTGGTTGTTGAGCAACCTTTCCTTTAGAAGCTTGAGAACTTTGAGAAGTTGTTTGCTGAGAAGGCCTTGGTGCAGTCACCTTAGAGATCTGAGTAGCAACAAAAGTTAGTATATGTGAAGTTGGTGCAATCACTTGAGATTGCTGGGTAGGAGTAGAAGTTGGTGCAGTCACTTGAGATTGTTGGGTAGGAGTCTCTTGAGCAGGCCCTATAACTTTACATTTTACTTTGTTAGTCCCTTTAAATAAAACAACCATCCAGCCCTATAACATGTCTAGATAGTTTGAAACTTTCCTTCCATGTTGCAAAGCATACATACACTCTTCTAAAATATGGTCTTTGGTCTTGTGTACCATCTAGAACACTGTCAACATTGAGCTTCACAGTGGACCCAAGTGTTGAAGCGGTAAAGCGGCAAGCAAAAGTAAGTATTTATTTAGTTTTATCATATCATCTCAAAGGGATTAGTGGTTATCGAATCTCCATTCGACAATTTCTCGCGTTAATGAGTTTGTGTTAAAATGGATTAAAACGGTAAATGCGGGAATTTAACTTCTGAACAGAAAATATTTTCATTAGTCGGACAATAAAGACTCTCGAGATTTGAAACTCATATACCCGTTAAATACTTAAACTTACTACTCAGCTGAAATCAACCTAAAATACTCATCAAAATCATCAGGTATCGCTCACACGGAGGTTATCTCTAACGCAAAGTCAGACAACGACCGTATTACTCGCGTCGACGATCTCTCAGCACAACACAAGCAACACAGAAGCAGTAAGAGCCGATACTAAAGTGAATACTAAGTTCTAATCTATCTCTAGAGTTAAAACCCAATAAATGTTATGCAGTCATAAGCAATAAAATGTCATAGCAATTATCATCCACTCAACCATACATATAATCGGAATTATTACAGCAAGCCAGCATCAATACAACAATATTGGCCATCAGCCCACAACTCATCAATTTCATCAATGATCAAGTTATATTAACAAAAACTCCTTAATACATCAATCACATAAACACACCAAGGCATAACACTGGATTTCATCCAATCATGTTATAACCAATGCATATGATTCAACTGACACTATGCATGTGGTACCAAAATTCGTGAATCACATTCACAGGACTTCTCTCTTTGATACTGCCCTCTAGTCGCTCACACCCCACATGGGAACACGACTACTGCCTCATCGCTCACACCCCACATGGGCACACGATGACTTCCCGCTAATCTCCACACAATGGGAATTAGCCTTCCAATGTAAATGATTTATGAATAATGCACACATGACACATACTTACTTCATCATACATCATCATCATTCCGATGCTTAACATCGCTTATCACCTCTTACCAACATCATCACAACAAGTATGTACATGTCCAAGCATCATTCAATCATTCACACACATTCATCAATAATCAACATATTAATATTAACAACATATTAATATTCACAAATCAGCAATCCTCATCACAATCATGCATCGTTACATCTATCATCATTACACACAATGTAATAAGTTGCCAAAATCACCCAAAAGTATAATCACAAAAAAATGTATTATTTACGACATGTCATATAACAACATCACTCATTGGATATCATAATCCCATCACCAACATAAATACATGCACCAATAGTCATATATATATAAGCACATATACATACACCATATTTCCATTCATCAACAATTTAAATCGAGTTTTAAAAATAAAGTCGACCACTGCCCATTTTATCACTTTATCAAATAAAGCATCTAATTAGCTTCGCAACGCCCCAAACGGCACATAAATCGGATACTCGGATCAAAAGTTATGGGTTTTTAAAGATAAAACATTTTTAGAAAAAATGCTGCAGAACCCGGGTTGTCCCTACATGTGAACCGGTTCCTGGCAGCTTCCCAAACCTCGTTTCTGATTTTTACTATGGGGAACCGGGTTGTCCCACATGGGAACCGGTTCCTACGTACCTGCACAGCCAAATTCACCATTTTGACAGCATTTACCCTATCCCATTTCCCCAATTTCAGGTACATACGAACATAGCACACAAATACCATCAATTTTCACATAATCACACATTTCAGACAAGTTTTATCCAAGTATTAACAGCATATATCATGAGTATTAACAGAATCATGTAATTCATACAAATTCATCAAAACCTAACAAAATTCCCAAACCCGACACGTACGATTGAACTAGACAACAATCCTAATCAATCATACTACCTACAATAGCATAAGGATCACTAACCCGAAGAATCCCCCCTTACCTCAGAGTCGAATCTTCGAAGGTCTTCTTCCCCTTTGGCTCTTCTCTCTTTCACGTGTTCCTCCTTTCTCAGACTCTGTCTCCTTTTCTTCTCCTCCTCTTTTCCCAATTCCTTTTATTTTATGAAAAATAAAATAAAATATTATAATGGGCTTGCTTAGCTAACACCCCCTTACTGCTAACCACCACTCTAGGCCCAATGCCAACATTTCATCATTTTCCAAATAATTCCCAAAAATTATTAATTCTAATAATTTAATTAAAAATAATAATTAAATTAATAAACAAGAATTAACGGGGTGTTACAACTCTCCTCCACTAAAAGAGTTTTCGTCCTCGAAAACATACTTCAAGTGAAAAGTCCCAGATAAGAGTCCTTCATTTGACTCTCCCATTCTCCGTTAACACCTTCTTAGTCGAGTCTCAAAATTCATCTGACATAACCAACATAAGCATATCTCATGCATTCAATCTCAGTTCTTACGTTGCATTTGACCATCCCCAGGTATACCACTCGCTATAACTCCAACGGTTAACAACAATGAAACTTCGAGGTGCGATCCATACAATACGCTCAATAACTGAATAATACAATTACACAATCCATGGTATGATCACAACTGATCAACACTGTAGTAATGGATTCCATTTACCCACGTACCAACCTTAGGCACACTCTTCCAATTGAGCGATAAAGTAATACTTACACTTACTCAAAGCAAATTCCCGAGTTACTTCATCTATTAAAAACATTCCCACTATCGGAACAAGTACACATCAGTAGTTATAATTACATAGCTCATCATCCTCAATATACCATTGCTTACAAGATAGCTCAACTGAGTCCCGCTCTCCACTAAGAATCAAATTAACTTCGTCCTTCGCAGAGTATAATCCTTCATTATATTTAGAAATTTACATAACACCTTACAACATCACAAGATTATTATAGCATCGCGTAGTATCAACTCTTCGTCTTAACTTCTCCGAATACATACTCGTTAACTACGTACAACCATAACAACATATTCATCGTCTCGGCAATTATTCAAAAGGGTCTGAATCCTTTGGCACGACATCTTTACGTCCACGAGATTCTAAACCCAACATATAGATAAACACATATTCTCTATGTAGGATTCCGACATATTAATTCCTCACTGGTCACGAGTAACACTCATCACACCACTCTACATCATACTTTCGCTGTGCGACTACAATTACCCGTCTTAAGTCACCGCCAATACTTTGCACTTTTTCATATTCACTTCCTCATAAGTTCCCACAATATGGTGAGTAGTTATTCTCACATCTCAGCATTCATCACATCTTATACCATTAAGGTAACAAGCAATCTCATACCATCTATATGATTCCGCCTACTATCAACAAGAGATTAAGGGTGATCAAGTCCTCAATTTGTCAATAGATAGCCGACAATCATATTTAAGCATAAACCGTTGTTACTACATAATAGTGTCTTTTCCGAGTTTGCACCCAAACTCATTAACATTGTCATAGTCTAAAAATTCTCTATGGTGTCCTTCTTCTAGAATATTATTTCTCAACTTGGTAACATCTGGAACACAAACGCAACTTCTAGACCTCATTACACCATCCTCATCAATTCTGAATTCACCGTCTTTACCTTGGTAATTCAAATTCGACTTATCGATCAACTCAACATCAGCTTTCTGACTTTCTCTAATCTCGTCAAGAACACCATTTCTCTGAATTGTTCAATTAAATCCAACTCTTTCACCATCAGCATCGACATTTTTAGAGGTAACCTCAAACCATACAAATAATGTCACTGCAACATCAAAACAAAACCATGGCTGCCAATTCTAAATCATGAGTCAGATAATTCCTTTCATGCGCTTTCAATCGTCCCGACGCATAAGTTACTACTTACTGATTTTACATCAATACACTACCCATCAACGACGCATCACAATATACCACAAATGGTTCCAAAGTCCATTTCACTTTTTCTACTGATTTACTCATCACTCAAATCCATCGATACTTAAATCATCTTTATCATCTTATTCATCAACGACATATTCTACTCGACTTCGTTTCAAACAATCGCGGTAATAGGCATCTCTATTCAACACTTGTTCATGCTTCTTTAACCGACATCATAATATCTCCTCATAGGACCACTCTATGGTATTTATAACTCTTCCACAATGTAGAACATAATCTCTCCTCTTCGTGGGTTCAAACGGTACATTAATCCGACACTAAGAGCTCAAGACATGAATTTTCTAATTGTTATCCAAAAATGCAACACCGACGCCATGCTGCGACACTCTATACGATATCTCCAGAACTCCTCAATTGGAACACCTATTCCTAAAATTGCTTCACAACAAGCCTTCTCATTATTCTCTCAATCCGTTCAACTCTGACGCTGAAGTCTCGTGCGGTACCAATGAACAAGTCTAGTTCTAAGGACAAGTGTAACCGTAACTTCACCTCTTTCTAACATCATCCTGACACAGTTAAATATGTTACAGCTTCTGCAACCATTTTTATAACAAAGTTCATCTCGTTAGCTTTCCGACGCTTCAAACGGAACTCAAATCGGATGTCCAGAACTCCAGTTATGAATTTTCTAAATTTCATAACGATTCAACAATTTTCCTGCGATTTGCTTACGGAAATTCTGCTCCAAAACTCATCCTTTTCAAATTAATCTCATTATTAACATCATCTTATCACATCTCTTCGCTTCCAAACTTCTTATAACTTAAACAACACATTTCATCGCTGAAGTTCGATTTCTGCAACATCCTGAAACCAAATTCATGTACGCCATCATCAACCTTCTTATCCTTGAGATCATACTCGTCTCTTTGCATTACTCGCACTTCGAAACTTCCTCAACAACATCGATAACCTCTACTATCATCTCAATTACTTACTAGTAATCCTACGACAAGGTCTACAACAATACTTCCTTTAATCACTGCTTCAACAGCGACCTTTCACATAGGGCTACTCACACAACAACATCACAGTCCATCAGTAGCACTTGAAGCATCACAACTTCGAAATTCCATTTCTCAGAAATAACCATCATCTACTCTGAGACACTCCGACTGAACAACAACCACAGTATTCAGCCCATGTCACCTTCACTTCAGAAAACAATAACTCCACACTCTTGTACTGCTGCTCTGCAAATCACTCTAACATCTTGCATCTAAGACATATCCGAGGAGCATAGCTTCTCCCCCACTAGTTTCAATCCCACTTCTGCAGAAAAACAGTTAGAACACACTGAGTACCAACAGTGTTTCACACACATGTCGCGTACCGAAAGGAAATTAACAACAAGACTCTGGTCACAAGGACCGACTATGCTCTGATACCACTATTGTAACACCCTTCTAAACCCCCGCGGAAAATATAATAAAAATTCAGAGTAAACATGAAATACAAGGGTATCACAATTTCTTTAATATAAAATATCTTAGTCAATTGTCATGCCACACAGGAAACCATTTAATATAAAACACAATTCATGTTCAACACAGCGGATCACAACTCATGACATTGCATATTCATCATCTATGCAAGTCACTACAATACAATTATAAAACAACAGAACCAACAAGATAATTCGTCTCTAAACTAGCGTTTCCCAGTGTTACAATCAGAGCATGACACGACACGACTACGGACTAGCCTATGAGCTATCCTCACCCATTCTGATGCCGCTACTCCTTAATCTGTAATCATTAAAGTAAGGGTGAGTTTCATTCGAATTAATAAACATTATGCAGTCATAAGCAATAAAATGTCATAGCAATTATCATCCACTCAACCATACATATAATCGGAATTATTACAGCAAGCAAGCATCAATACAACAATATTGGCCATCAGCCCACAACTCATCAATTTCATCAATGGTCAAGTTATATTAACAACAACTCCTTAATACATCAATCACATAAACACACCAAGGCATAACACTGGATTTCATCCAATCATGTTATAACTAATGCATATGATTCAACTGACACTATGCATGTGGTACCAAAATTCGTGAATCACATTCACAGGACTTCTCTCTTTGATACTGCCCTCTAGTCGCTCACACCCCACATGGGCACACGACTACTGCCTCATCGCTCACACCCCACATGGGCACACGATGACTTCCCGCTAATCTCCGCACAATGGGAATTAGCCTTCCAATGTAAATGATTTATGAATAATGCACACATGACACATACTTACTTCATCATACATCATCATCATTCCGATGCTTAACATCGCTTATCACCTCTTACCAACATCATCACAACAAGTATGTACATGTCCAAGCATCATTCAATCATTCACACACATTCATCACAAATCAACATATTAATATTAACAACATATTAATATTCACAAATCAGCAATCCTCATCACAATCATGCATCGTTACATCTATCATCATTACACACAATGTAATAAGTTGCCAAAATCACCCAACAGTATAATCACAAAAACATGTATTATTTACGACATGTCATATAACAACATCACTCATTGGATATCATAATCCCATCACCAACATAAATACATGCACCAATAGTCATATATATATAAGCACATATACATACACCATATTTCCATTCATCAACAATTTAAATCGAGTTTTAAAAATAAAGTTGGCCACTGCCCATTTTATCACTTTATCAAATAAAGCATCTAATTAGCTTCGCAACGCCCCAAACGGCACATAAATCGGATACTCGGATCAAAAGTTATGGGTTTTTAAAGATAAAACATTTTTAGAAAAAATGCTGCAGAACCCGGGTTGTCCCTACATGGGAACCGGTTCCTGGCAGCTTCCCAAACCTCGTTTCTGATTTTTACTATGGGGAACCGGGTTGTCCCACATGGGAACCGGTTCCTACGTACCTGCACAGCCAAATTCACCATTTTGACAGCATTTACCCTATCCCATTTCCCCAATTTCAGGTACATACGAACATAGCACACAAATACCATCAATTTTCACATAATCACACATTTCAGACAAGTTTTATCCAAGTATTAACAGCATATATCATGAGTATTAACAGAATCATGTAATTCATACAAATTCATCAAAACCTAACAAAATTCCCAAACCCGACACGTACGATTGAACTAGACAACAATCCTAATCAATCATACTACCTACAATCGCATAAGGATCACTAACCCGAAGAATCCCCCCTTACCTCAGAGTCGAATCTTCGAAGGTCTTCTTCCCCTTTGGCTCTTCTCTCTTTCACGTGTTCCTCCTTTCTCAGACTCTGTCTCCTTTTCTTCTCCTCCTCTTTTCCCAATTCCTTTTATTTTATGAAAAATAAAATAAAATATTATAATGGGCTTGCTTAGCTAACACCCCCTTACTGCTAACCACCACTCTAGGCCCAATGCCAACATTTCATCATTTTCCAAATAATTCCCAAAAATTATTAATTCTAATAATTTAATTAAAAATAATAATTAAATTAATAAACAAGAATTAACGGGGTGTTACAACTCTCCTCCACTAAAAGAGTTTTCGTCCTCGAAAACATACTTCAAGTGAAAAGTCCCAGATAAGAGTCCTTCATTTGACTCTCCCATTCTCCGTTAACACCTTCTTAGTCGAGTCTCAAAATTCATCTGACATAACCAACATAAGCATATCTCATGCATTCAATCTCAGTTCTTACGTTGCATTTGACCATCCCCAGGTATACCACTCGCTATAACTCCAACGGTTAACAACAATGAAACTTCGAGGTGCGATCCATACAATACGCTCAATAACTGAATAATACAATTACACAATCCATGGTATGATCACAACTGATCAACACTGTAGTAATGGATTCCATTTACCCACGTACCAACCTTAGGCACACTCTTCCAATTGAGCGATAAAGTAATACTTACACTTACTCAAAGCAAATTCCCGAGTTACTTCATCTATTAAAAACATTCCCACTATCGGAACAAGTACACATCAGTAGTTATAATTACATAGCTCATCATCCTCAATATACCATTGCTTACAAGATAGCTCAACTGAGTCCCGCTCTCCACTAAGAATCAAATTAACTTCGTCCTTCGCAGAGTATAATCCTTCATTATATTTAGAAATTTACATAACACCTTACAACATCACAAGATTATTATAGCATCGTGTAGTATCAACTCTTCGTCTTAACTTCTCCGAATACATACTCGTTAACTACGTACAACCATAACAACATATTCATCGTCTCGGCAATTATTCAAAAGGGCCGAATCCTTTGGCACGACATCTTTACGTCCACGAGATTCTAAACCCAACATATAGATAAACACATATTCTCTATGTAGGATTCCGACATATTAATTCCTCACTGGTCACGAGTAACACTCATCACACCACTCTACATCATACTTTCGCTGTGCGACTACAATTACCCGTCTTAAGTCACCGCCAATACTTTGCACTTTTTCATATTCACTTCCTCATAAGTTCCCACAATATGGTGAGTAGTTATTCTCACATCTCAGCATTCATCACATCTTATACCATTAAGGTAACAAGCAATCTCATACCATCTATATGATTCCGCCTACTATCAACAAGAGATTAAGGGTGATCAAGTCCTCAATTTGTCAATAGATAGCCGACAATCATATTTAAGCATAAACCGTTGTTACTACATAATAGTGTCTTTTCCGAGTTTGCACCCAAACTCATTAACATTGTCATAGTCTAAAAATTCTCTATGGTGTCCTTCTTCTAGAATATTATTTCTCAACTTGGTAACATCTGGAACACAAACGCAACTTCTAGACCTCATTACACCATCCTCATCAATTCTGAATTCACCGTCTTTACCTTGGTAATTCAAATTCGACTTATCGATCAACTCAACATCAGCTTTCTGACTTTCTCTAATCTCGTCAAGAACACCATTTCTCTGAATTGTTCAATTAAATCCAACTCTTTCACCATCAGCATCGACATTTTTAGAGGTAACCTCAAACCATACAAATAATGTCACTGCAACATCAAAACAAAACCATGGCTGCCAATTCTAAATCATGAGTCAGATAATTCCTTTCATGCGCTTTCAATCGTCCCGACGCATAAGTTACTACTTACTGATTTTACATCAATACACTACCCATCAACGACGCATCACAATATACCACAAATGGTTCCAAAGTCCATTTCACTTTTTCTACTGATTTACTCATCACTCAAATCCATCGATACTTAAATCATCTTTATCATCTTATTCATCAACGACATATTCCACTCGACTTCGTTTCAAACAATCGCGGTAATAGGCATCTCTATTCAACACTTGTTCATGCTTCTTTAACCGACATCATAATATCTCCTCATAGGACCACTCTATGGTATTTATAACTCTTCCACAATGTAGAACATAATCTCTCCTCTTCGTGAGTTCAAACGGTACATTAATCCGACACTAAGAGCTCAAGACATGAATTTTCTAATTGTTATCCAAAAATGCAACACCGACGCCATGCTGCGACACTCTATACAATATCTCCAGAACTCCTCAATTGGAACACCTATTCCTAAAATTGCTTCACAACAAGCCTTCTCATTATTCTCTCAATCCGTTCAACTCTGACGCTGAAGTCTCGTGCGGTACCAATGAACAAGTCTAGTTCTAAGGACAAGTGTAACCGTAACTTCACCTCTTTCTAACATCATCCCGACACAGTTAAATATGTTACAGCTTCTGCAACCATTTTTATAACAAAGTTCATCTCGTTAGCTTTCCGACGCTTCAAACGGAACTCAAATCGGATGTCCAGAACTCCAGTTATGAATTTTCTAAATTTCATAACGATTCAACAATTTTCCTGCGATTTGCTTACGGAAATTCTGCTCCAAAACTCATCCTTTTCAAATTAATCTCATTATTAACATCATCTTATCACATCTCTTCGCTTCCAAACTTCTTATAACTTAAACAACACATTTCATCGCTGAAGTTCGATTTCTGCAACATCCTGAAACCAAATTCATGTACGCCATCATCAACCTTCTTATCCTTGAGATCATACTCGTCTCTTTGCATTACTCGCACTTCGAAACTTCCTCAACAACATCGATAACCTCTACTATCATCTCAATTACTTACTAATAATCCTACGACAAGGTCTACAACAATACTTCCTTTAATCACTGCTTCAACAGCGACCTTTCACATAGGGCTACTCACACAACAACATCACAGTCCATCAGTAGCACTTGAAGCATCACAACTTCGAAATTCCATTTCTCAGAAATAACCATCATCTACTCCGAGACACTCCGACTGAACAACAACCACAGTCTTCAGCCCATGTCACCTTCACTTCAGAAAACAATAACTCCACACTCTTGTACTGCTGCTCTGCAAATCACTCTAACATCTTGCATCTAAGACATATCCGAGGAGCATAGCTTCTTCCCCACTAGTTTCAATCCCACTTCTGCAGAAAAACAGTTAGAACACACTGAGTACCAACAGTGTTTCACACACATGTCGCGTACCGAAAGGAAATTAACAACAAGACTCTGGTCACAAGGACCGACTATGCTCTGATACCACTATTGTAACACCCTTCTAAACCCCCGCGGAAAATATAATAACAATTCAGAGTAAACATGAAATACAAGGGTATCACAATTTCTTTAATATAAAATATCTTAGTCAATTGTCATGCCACACAGGAAACCATTTAATATAAAACACAATTCATGTTCAACACAGCGGATCACAACTCATGACATTGCATATTCATCATCTATGCAAGTCACTACAATACAATTATAAAACAACAGAACCAACAAGATAATTCGTCTCTAAACTAGCGTTTCCCAGTGTTACAATCAGAGCATGACACGACACGACTACGGACTAGCCTATGAGCTATCCTCACCCATTCTGATGTCGCTACTCCTTAATCTGTAATCATTAAAGTAAGGGTGAGTTTCATTCGAATTAATAAACATTATGCAGTCATAAGCAATAAAATGTCATAGCAATTATCATCCACTCAACCATACATATAATCGGAATTATTACAGCAAGCAAGCATCAATACAACAATATTGGCCATCAGCCCACAACTCATCAATTTCATCAATGATCAAGTAATATTAACAACAACTCCTTAATACATCAATCACATAAACACACCAAGGCATAACACTGGATTTCATCCAATCATGTTATAACTAATGCATATGATTCAACTGACACTATGCATGTGGTACCAAAATTCGTGAATCACATTCACAGGACTTCTCTCTTTGATACTGCCCTCTAGTCGCTCACACCCCACATGGGCACACGACTACTGCCTCATCGCTCACACCCCACATGGGCACACGATGACTTCCCGCTAATCTCCGCACAATGGGAATTAGCCTTCCAATGTAAATGATTTATGAATAATGCACACATGACACATACTTACTTCATCATACATCATCATCATTCCGATGCTTAACATCGCTTATCACCTCTTACCAACATCATCACAACAAGTATGTACATGTCCAAGCATCATTCAGTCATTCACACACATTCATCACAAATCAACATATTAATATTAACAACATATTAATATTCACAAATTAGCAATCCTCATCACAATCATGCATCGTTACATCTATCATCATTACACACAATGTAATAAGTTGCCAAAATCACCCAACAGTATAATCACAAAAACATGTATTATTTATGACATGTCATATAACAACATCACTCATTGGATATCATAATCCCATCACCAACATAAATACATGCACCAATAGTCATATATATATAAGCACATATACATACACCATATTTCCATTCATCAACAATTTAAATCGAGTTTTAAAAATAAAGTCGGCCACTGCCCATTTTATCACTTTATCAAATAAAGCATCTAATTAGCTTCGCAACGCCCCAAACGGCACATAAATCGGATACTCGGATCAAAAGTTATGGGTTTTTAAAGATAAAACATTTTTAGAAAAAATGCTGCAGAACCCGGGTTGTCCCTACATGGGAACCGGTTCCTGGCAGCTTCCCAAACCTCGTTTCTGATTTTTACTATGGGGAACCGGGTTGTCCCACATGGGAACCGGTTCCTACGTACCTGCACAGCCAAATTCACCATTTTGACAGCATTTACCCTATCCCATTTCCCCAATTTCAGGTACATACGAACATAGCACACAAATACCATCAATTTTCACATAATCACACATTTCAGACAAGTTTTATCCAAGTATTAACAGCATATATCATGAGTATTAACAGAATCATGTAATTCATACAAATTCATCAAAACCTAACAAAATTCCCAAACCCGACACGTACGATTGAACTAGACAACAATCCTAATCAATCATACTACCTACAATCGCATAAGGATCACTAACCCGAAGAATCCCCCCTTACCTCAGAGTCGAATCTTCGAAGGTCTTCTTCCCCTTTGGCTCTTCTCTCTTTCACGTGTTCCTCCTTTCTCAGACTCTGTCTCCTTTTCTTCTCCTCCTCTTTTCCCAATTCCTTTTATTTTATGAAAAATAAAATAAAATATTATAATGGGCTTGCTTAGCTAACACCCCCTTACTGCTAACCACCACTCTAGGCCCAATGCCAACATTTCATCATTTTCCAAATAATTCCCAAAAATTATTAATTCTAATAATTTAATTAAAAATAATAATTAAATTAATAAACAAGAATTAACGGGGTGTTACACCCATCTTCTGGGTAAGCTTCTGATAATCTTCTTTACATGATCAGCCTTGGTGTAGCCTTTATCCAGAACTCTTAATCCAGCAGTTAGCGTTTGAAATCTTGAGAACATCTTCTCAATGTTTTCATCATCCTCCATCTTGAAGGCTTCATATCTCTGGATTAGAGCAAGAGCTTTAGTCTCCTTGAATTGAGCATTTCCCTCGTGAGTTATTTTCAATGACTCATATATATCATAGGTCGTTTCCCTGTTAGATATCTTCTCATACTCAGCATGAGAGATAGCATTCAGCAAAACAGTTCTACATTTATGATGATTCTTGAAAAGCTTCTTCTGATCATCATCCATTTCTTGCCTTGTAAGCCTTACGCCACTAGCTTTCACTGGATATTTGTAACCATCCATCAGAAGATCCCATAGTTCACCATCTAGACCAAGAAAGTAACTTTCCAGTTTATCTTTCCAGTATTCAAAGTTTTCACCATCAAATACTGGTGGTCTAGTATAACCATTGTTACCATTGTATTGCTCAGCAGAGCCAGATGTAGATGCAGGTGGATCTGTTGGAATTTCACCAGCCATCTTTTACTGAAGCGTTTTTCTCTTCCTGAATCTTTTCTAAACACGGTTAAGTGCTTGCACCTTAGAACCGGCGCTCTAATGCCAATTGAAGGATAGAAAAACACTTAGAAAGGGGGGGGGGGGGGGTTTGAATAAGTGTAGTCTAAAAACTTGAACGATAAAAACAATTTGCACAGTTATTTTTATCCTGGTTCGTTGTTAACTAAACTACTCCAGTCCATCCCCACGGAGTGATTTACCTCACCTGAGGATTTAATCCACTAATCGCAACAGATTACAATGGTTTTTCACTTAGCCCACGACTAAGTCTTCTAGAGTATCCTGATCACAACCTGATCACTCCAGGAACAAATGCTTAGACAAAAGCTAAGACTTTCTTAAAGTATCTTGACCACCACGTGATCACTCTAATTACAACTGCTTAGACACAAGCTAAGACTTCCTAGAGTATCCTAATCAACACTTGATCACTCTAGTTACTTACAAATTAATGTAATCAAATAAGAGTTTTACAATGCTTCTGAAAAGCTATGATCACAACAGTGATATTTCTCTTAAAGTTTAAGCTTAATCTCACTAATATATTACAACAGCGATGTAGTGAGCTTTGATGAAGATGAAGTTTCTGAGCTTTGAGTTGAACAGCGTTTCAGCAAGTTTTTTAGAGTAAGTTCGTTCAGAATTGGTAACCTTACTTCTCATCAGAACTTCATATTTATAGGCACTTGAGAAGATGACCGTTGGGAGCATTTAATGCTTTGCGTATTCCGTACAGCATTGCATTTAATGTTTCACTCTTTTGTCAACTACCTCGAGCCTTGTTTACGTTGTGTCTACTGACGTTGCCTTTAATAGCTTCTAACGTTCCTTTTGTCAGTCAGCGTAGCCTGCCACTTGTACTTGCTTCTAATCTGATGTTTGTGTATACAACGTTTGAATATCATTAGAGTTAAACAGCTTGGTGCAGAGCATCTTCTTGTCTTCTGACCTTTAAGTGCTTCTGAGCGTGATACCATGAGACTTTCAGTGCTTCTGCTTCTGATCTCAAGTTGTTCTGATGCTTCCATAGACCCATGTTCTGATTTTGCTTTGACCATCTTCTGATGTCTTGCCAGACCATGTTCTGATGTTGCATGCTGAACCTTCTGAGACAAAGCTTCTGAGCGCTGATTTGTGCATACTCTTTATATATTTCCTGAAAAGGAAATTGCAGTGTATTAGAGTACCACATTATCTCACACAAAATTCATATCCTTGTTATCATCAAAACTAAGAATATTGATCAGAACAAATCTTGTTCTAACAGTGATTACCAAAAGGAAGAAGTGACTGCCATCTCAAAAGTTCTCTCTACTTATCAAAATCTCTTGGAACCTGAATGCATAAGGTGAATTAACTGAGCTTAGGATCGAAGAACATCACGAAGAGGGGTGGGTACAAATAAACTTTGAGCCTTTATCCTTTGTTTCTTAAACCGTGAACCAAGCCACGTTACAACCTTTAAAAGTCCTAATTGAAACATGGTTAGTTCGAAAGCATACTGTTACCAAAAAGGTATCCTGACTCCTTAAGGTTTTCCATAAATGCCGAGTTGATGTCACGTTTTTACAAATGACACGTTGTTATAAATATCATGTTCTTACAAATGTCATGTTTTTATATCTCCTGCTTTAATGTTTTTCAAAAACTCAAGACAAACGTATGCATTGTATCTCATGGATACATTATTAAACATATTCTGCTACATAATTTCAAATGTTAGCAACAGAAAGGATTTGCACAGGGTACAACAAATGACTGAAAGTTATCCCGACAGACAATATTACTCCAAGAAGCCATGTCTCTTACGTATACAAGGGGCATGACATGTTTTGCCCAATCAATCTAGGGCAATCAAGTCAAGATTCTGAGGATGCCGATCAGGGGCATGCATCCAAGAAAATCTAAAGCTACTTCTCAACCAACATAGGACATTGTCTTGGGCCTATGATTACTAGGGGCATGTCTCCCGTAGTGCACACCTCATAAAGTCCTCGCGAGTTGAATCTCTTCAAGTTCCTACTAGGTGGGGCAAAGTTATACAAGGCATGTTCAACGCTTCAATCAATATCCATTGGCATGTTCTAATCAACACAAATCCATGAATGGCAAGTGCTATAATCACTGGGGGAAATATTCAAGGCATTCATGCTTCTCCACAGAGTCGACTTCACAAGATCATATCCCCACAGAGTAATCCTCAGAGAAGATATACTCAAACATACTCATCCAACAAAAGACATAGCTCCTCAACAGGGTTCACATCCTTGACATCATCGGTTCCCCGACACCTTCTTCTTCTCCAACATGGTTTACTAATATCTTTTTTCCATCAAGGGTCCATCAAGTTACTGATCATCCCCAAGCAAGAATCATAAATTCCTAGCTGAGCATCTTCAAATAAGATCAGACATCAAAATCACAAAGACAAATAGATTTATTTTCTCAATCGAGATACTTCAAAATAGCATAAATCATGTTCATACATCATAGTGAATTCATAACATACGTACGTCTCATTACATATTCATAACACTCTTATTCATTTCAAAAAATTACAATGCATGCATCACGACATTGCATAAAACTAATGTTTCTTTTGCAGTCTACTTATACATCTTCTAGATATAGTGCAGATATAATCAAGTCAACGATTTAATCCTGACACTCATTTAAGACAGAGATTTAGTTCTGACACCTAATTTTTGATATCTTCCAAAGATGGTTCAGATATAATCAAGATAGAGATTTACTTCTGACTCTTAATTTTGGATATCTTCCAAAGATAGCTCAGAGATAATCAAGACAGAGATTTAATTCTGATACTTAATTTTGGATTTCTTCCAAAGATAGCTCAGAAATAATCAAGACAGAAATTTAATTCTGATACTTAATTTTGGATTTCTTCCAAAGATAGCTCAGAAATAATCAAGACAGAGATTTAATTCTGATACTTAATTTTGGGTTTCCTCCAGAGATAGTTCAGAAATAATCAAGACGAAGATTTAATTCTGATACTTAGTTCCGGGTATTCTCTAGAGATAGTTCAGAGATAATCAAAACAAAGATTTAATTCTAATACTTAGTTCCGGGTATTCTCCAGAGATAGTTCAGAGATAATCAGAACGAAGATTTAATTCTGATACTTAGTTCCGGGTATTCTCCAGAGATAGTTCAGAGATAATCAAAACTAAGATTTAATTCTGATACTTAGTTCCGGGTATTCTCCAGAGATAGTTCAGAGATAATCAAGACGAAGATTTAATTCTGATACTTAGTTCCGGGTATTCTCCAGAGATAGTTCGGAAATAATCACCCTTCCCAAGTCTAATTCAGTTACTACGAACGGTGCTGACACGATCAATCTCCAACAAACATTTCTCAACATACTAAGCTCAGATTTAACCTAACACACGGTTTTCCAGACATCTACGGATGCAAATTGGATATAGTCTAACGCACGACTCATCCTTCGAGCCTAACGCACAGTTTTCCAGACATCATCGGCCGATGCAAACTAAAGTCAGACTAACACATGACTCAATCTATTCTCCAGAAATGATCTAATGAACGACGTATTCTGGTTCTCAATTCTCTCAAGCTCGATGGCATCTTTAAGCCCATCTCCAACAACATTCTGTCTAGATAGCATCTTCAAGCCATTTTCGACAAAGATCCCTACTTCAGCTAGGGCAAATTCCTGGGTATTCTAGTGTTCAATCCTCTTCTACCTTCAAATTCCGACAGGCACACATGCCGGTCTACATTTTCAGATATAAGAAAATTGAACAGGGGCATATGGCTTCGATCTCAGATTTTCCCCGCTACACCTACATATGTCTATGTTGATGGTGCATGAATTGGATTTGATTGAACAATTTAGAGACTTGAGTTTGGCATGTGAAGGCACTCCTAATTTCGTTAAATTGGGTATGCTGAAATTGACAAGTGGTATTCTTGATGAGATTAGAGCGAGTCAGAAATATGATATTGGTTTGGTCGATCAGTTGACTTTGATCAACCAAGGTAAAGGAGGTGACTTCCGAAGTAATGAGAATGGTATAATGAAGTTTGGTTATCGAGTCTGTGTTCCTGATGTTGCTGAGCTTAGGAAGAGTATTCTTAAGGAAGGAAATTGTAGTGAATTGAGTATTCATCCTGGTGCTACCAAGATGTATCACGATTTGAAGAAGTTGTTTTAGTGGCCTGAAATGAAGAATGAAATTGCTGAGCTTTGTCTGATAAGTGGTGTGTGTTTAGAGAATACTTCGAAAAAGTTTAACTTTGTAATAATTCTACTATGAATGTATACAAAGTGTTGATTTTCTGAAAGTATTTGTTTAGGAATATTTTGTAAAAGCTTGAGTTTGTAATGATTCGTGTTATTTGCTTTTAAAAATAATTTTGAAAGTGTGAGGTGTGAAAAGTGATTTGAATTTTGAGTTGTGAGCAAACATTTAAGGGTATCTCACCCACTCAAGTTCGTTCTTGTTATATTCCTTCTCCTTTGTGGATATGACTGTTGTTACCATTAGTTAGCAAGTAGTCTTATCTTTTGGATGTGAAGGGAGATGCATAGGGTCGTCGAATAGTCATCAAAGGCAACCTTTGTAAGTATATATTAGCATTCTTGAAAGGACTATCATCATTTTTCCATAGGCAACCGGGGGACTAGATCTTCTTTTCGTAGTCAACTTAAAGGGTCATCGAGGGACTATGATCTTTATATCGAAGGGACTATGATGATATTATTCGTAAGCGTCTTTTGCTAAAGATATCCCTACGTTCGAGGGACATGACTATTGTAATCGAAAGGCAACAAGAGAGATTACCCAAGAGGTGCAAGTGTGAAGAGTGTTTGCTTTCAGTTATTTAATCTTGGTTGTTATGGTTATTCTAGCGTTCGTTTTAGTCTTTCCATACACTCCTATTTAGCATACGTCTAACAATTATAAAACGCGAGAAATACAATGCGAGAAAGTAAAACCTACGCTATTACATGACTTTGGGATGGGGGGTTACAAACTCAACAAATGGGGATAAAAATTATTACAAACCCAAATAGCAATTAAAGTGAAAATAAAATATATACGAAAATTAACGAGTTATAAATGTCTATAGGAAATAGTCCAATTGCCAAAATAGTACATGGCATAACAAGAAATTTAAGTATGGATATATATAAAATGATACATGATTAATGCTAAAATATAACCAATTTTTGATTAAAAGAAAAAAATATAAAATAGCCATATTACATACTATATTTTTTGGTATTTTTAATATATAAGAAAAATCTAATCACATGTTTTTTTTAAGTAAAAGAAAGACATATTTTTTTTGGTGTTTTTAATATTTAAATAACCTAATGGCTAATTTGTTTTGTTTTGTTTTATTAATGAAATGAAAAAGAATTGTTTTATGTTTAACTAAAAGACATGTTAGTAGTACATTAAAAAAAATTATGGATATTCTAAGTTAGTTGAAAACTTTTTCTTTAGGGTCTGTTTGGTTGGGGTAGATGGAGGAGAGGGGAGAGGATAATTATAAAAATATGTGTTTGGTTCATATTTTATAAGGGGAGGGAGGGGAGCAAAATCCCTCTTAGACTCACTTTTTGCTCCCCTCCAAATTGGAGGGATTTGGAGGGGGGAAGATTCAATAATCATAATTTTATTATTTTCTCTATTTTAATCTTAATTATTTTTTTTAATTCCAAGATTGTCCTTATTGAATTATTAAAAACTAATTTTTTTTCTCTGTATTATTTCACGTTTATTTTTGTTCTATTGTGCGGTTGCTATTTGTGTGTTGTTTCTCTCAGGTGAAATTTTTTTCTTTTTATTTTGTTGAAGTTTCCTTTTTGATATTAGATATTTTTTTTATAATAATAACATATTTATACTTATATCAGTTCTTATTTATAATATATGATAGTAATAAGGTTTTTTTTATTATACTAATAATAGTAATAATAACAATATACAAGATATGCAAATAGAAGAGAATTATGTTATAAATAAAAAATTTAACTCTAATATTATTTGTTCAATTTTTTTAATATTCAAACATTATTTTGTTTATTTTTAGTTATAGAAATTTTTTTATTGGGTTAGATGAATCAGATGATCAGATAATGGTTTGATTTGCGTTGAAGATATATAGTTCAACTAATGTGTGTTGTTGTTTACGGTTATATTATGGTTTATGAATGAACAAGTTATTATTTGGTGAAATTTACTCAATACTATTATTATTTGGAATTATTTTTACTAAATACAAATAATAATATTTATAAGGATAAAAAGGTAAATTGATTTTAAAATCCCTCTCCTTGTGTACCAAACATGTTGTTAAAAATCCCTCCCCTCCCTCCCTTTCTTTGAACCAAACATATATTTAGTTAGATTCTCTCCTCTCCCTATCTCTCGATACACACGGTATCTGTATTGAGAGATAGAACAAAAATTTTAGCACTCATATTTATCTCTCTTTTTCTCCTTGTTCTCTCTTTTCTCAATACAACACAGTGGCCTCACTTTCATTTGGATCTCTTTAATTTGGAGTGTTTGGTTTATGCGTAATTAGATTATTTTCGAGCAAGTTCCGTTTAACTTTGAGGTGGTGGTTTACAATGTTTTGTTCTATTCTTGGAGTTGGTTAGCTAGATTAAGTGAGTCATTTTTCTTTTCTAGTTATTATGATTGGTACAAGTTACCGATGTCTTGTTTCGAGTACTTGTAATTTGGAGTTTTTTTAATGTAAGGGTTGCACCCCTAGTGCGATTTCTTAATATCGTATATTTATTTTTAAAAAAAAAAACAATAAACAAAACCCTAACATCCTTTTACAAAAAAAATAATTTCTTTTACCGTGTTTGCGTGAGTGACCGACGTTGGTGGAGAGTTTGCCGTGTTGGTACAACAAGACCATTTTTCTGATTCTTCTTTTATGTTTATAAAAAATAATTTCTTTTACAGGTTTGTTGTTAGTGAAAGATTTGAAGGTGTGTTTATGATGTTGGAATTTTGTTAGAACTCAAGAATGTAACTTTGGTTTGTTTTGAATTTGAAGGAGTGAGTTTTTGTATGGTGGTGGTTTATACATGGATGCTTGGTTATGGTGTTAGAGTAGTTTTTTTTTATGGGCATGGATGTGGAAATTGATGAATGGTCAAATAAAAGGGTTTGACCGATACAACAACATTTTTTGTACGTGATGTATGAAAGATTGAAAATAATAGTTCGAAAATTGTTGGTGTCAGGATGACCTCCCTAAAACTTAATAAAGTGTCACTATTTATACAAGTCAAATTAGGTTAACTAAAAATGAAAAATATAATTTGCAATCGAAAATTTTAATAATATAGAAATCATGGATTAATTTGCTTTAATTCTTCTAGAAATAAAATAATCAAATTAAAAAAATGCAATGAAACTAACTTATTCGAAAAACTAAATAGAAACCTATCTTATCTATTTTTTGGTGACTTTTGGTTAAAATATACATAAAATAATAATTTAAAATAACAAATTTTTTTTTTTAAATACTACTAAAATAAAAGCGAAAATAATATTTAAATAATAAAAAAACTTATTTTTTTGTGATTTTTTTTTATTATAAGTGGAACTAAAATTAAAACTAAAGTTAGAAACAAATAAAAGGGAAATTTTTCAGAAGTGAGATTTGAACCCAGAACCTTATAATCGCGAGCCTTACACTCATACCAATTGGGCTATGTCACATATTTGAAATAAAATGACATTTTCAAATATATGAGGGCAAATTTTGGGGTGCAACAGGGAGGGAAAATTTTGGGGTGCAACACCCAGCAAAAGAAAAAAAATACAAAAAACAACTAAAGGGAAACAAAACACCATTATAGCAAAAAGCCCTACCTCCAGGGCTCCAAAACATCACTGACCAACCAACCGAAGTACAAACTAGAACTCAAACCACCAGGCCAAAAGAAACGAAGAAGAGAGCTACAAGTTACTCCAAAACCACGAACCACCAGAGGAGAGGACTAGACTACTCAAATCGCTATTGACTAATGCACAAGATAGGATTCCGTAGCCAATTTTCAAAGGAGAAATGATTCAACCCAAACGTATTGAGATATCAAGACCAAGTCAAAAGGATACTCTTATCCTCCACCTCTTTCACATTAGAAGATGAAACAAATTTTTTTTTTATCATTCTGCCCAAGCCAAATAGACCAAATCACCGCCCGCCAAATCATAATAAAACCACCTCTCTTCTTAGCCCTTCCTCCTAACAAGTTGACAAACTCAAAAAGACTCCCTAAGATCCTAGGGAGAACCACCTGACAATTTTCTTCCAAACTTTAGTAGGAATCATAAGGAACGAAAGGAAGAAAATGGGAATAACATTGAGGACAGAACTAAGGAGAGTGACCCTACCACCGAGACTGAGATACCTATGACTCCTAAAGTTAAAGCCTTCTCTGAATAAGGTTAACTAGGGGCTCCTAAGAAGAACCTAACCTAGGATTAGCACCCACATGAAGCCAAATGTTTTTAAAAGGAAGAGAATACACCTTACAAAGGAGGCATTTCTCAGCCACACCTAGAAAAGAAGGATTAACATTAATCCCGATCAAGCCCCTCTTATGTAAGTTCATCCCAAGTTCAAACTCTGTAGATCGCCTTTATAGCCCACAAATTACCAATAGAGAGTTCCCCTATATTTAGGGTATCATTGCCAAGTGTTAGATCATTTGCTTCAATAGAAAGAATATTTTGTTCAAAGAAGAATTTTCAATGATAAAGGCTATAGTTAAGGTCAAATTTTAGACATAAAAATGGTTGTTAGCTAAGGCCGGTCGTGATTTTGAGTATCATTAGTTAAAATGGAAATTTAATCGACTTACGTAATTTTTAGTGTGAATCCCTAGTATCTTGGATGTAGTACTTTTGTACTCATACTTAATTTTTGAAATTTCTCCTTTGTTTATAAAAAAAAGATAACAATTATTTTATTATCAAAGCTTATAATGAACTAGAGAAGAAAAAAAATAATAGTAAATAATAATAATAATAAAGGTTAAATATGTTATTGGTCCGTATAAATATCTAAATTTTGACTTTTAATCCCTGTAAAAAAAATATTGACTTTTAGTCCCTATAAAATTACTTTTGCACGCAGTTTTAATATCTATGTAGGAACTGAAACTGCGTGCAAAAGTAATTTTATAGGGACTAAACTCAATTCTTTTTATAGAAACTAAAAGTCAAAAGTGATAATTTTATAGGGGTTAAAACATATTTAACCATCATAATAATAATAATAATAATACTAATAATAATAATAATAATAATAAAAATAATAATAATAATATTTTAACCCGAGTTCGTCAAAGGGTAAGTCGTTTATATTTTCATTTAAAAGAAAGTTTTAAAAGAGATTTTGTTGATTCCTTGTGTATATTATTACTTTATGTTTCATATATATATTAAAAACAATTATATTTGTTATTAAATAACCACAAAAACTCATTCTTTGTATCGGTTGATAATTTTGAATAATATAAAAATAGAAAAAAATCAAAGTGGAAATGTGATAAAAGTTGGTGTCCAGTCAATTAAAACGGCTTGGCAACAATTGATATAAAAGACATTTTATCAAAATCAGTCCAATTTTTATAATTAAGTTAAAATTAAAATTTATTATAATATAACTATAATGTGTAAATTAGGAATATATCCTTATAAAGTTAATACTCTGTATTTATTTTGATAAACTAAAATTACTTTAATATATAATATATTTTGACTATCTGACATATATATTAAATATATTGTTTTTAATATCAAAGATGGTATCAATTATATATGGAATTTTTTTTAAAAAAATGTTGGTACCTGAGGTGCAGAATGAATTTAGACAAAATATTAGCTAATCACCTTGAGTTATTTTATAAATTTGAATTTTCTATAAAAGTATATATTAAAAAATGAATTAAAATAATATCTAAATCTATATACAAAAACAAAAATTCTATCTATAAATTAAAGCTCTCCCTAATTTCATTTTCACATTTCATATTACAGTAACAGAGAGTGAGAAAGAATTTCCAGTGTGATATTGCGGTAGCATTGATCGGCTGTTGGTTCCTAGCCTCAATCCATTCTCAAACCTACTCATCTATTGAGGTATACTTCCGTGAACTAAACTTTTTATTTTCATGCATGATATTAAACTTTTTATTTTCATTTTTTTTTATTATTTTATATTTTCGTCTGAACTCAGTAGAAGAAGTTCACTTATAATCTTATATTTTTCTGTTAAAAAATTATCACTGCAGTCTAATATATAGTTTTTTTTTATAGTAACACAGTTTTATTCAGTTTCATTCAAGTAGAAGAAACTGGAGCAGTTACCTTACAATCTCTGCTAAGAATGTTACAATTGTATAGTTAATTTCTAGAAAAATAATAAACTTTGAGGTCACATTTGTGTTTTTATTTTTATTTTTGGTCATTAGCAAAACTCTGTTCAATTTATTAGTAAAACTTGAATTATCAATTAAAAGCTTACTTCAGTTGTCTTCGAGAGAAGTGTAAGTGTAGATTACGACTGGTGTCATTTTATTTAATAAATAATTTCTCTTCAACATTAAAAAAAAAACTATTATTATTTTATATGATTTTCCGTTATACTAACAGTATTTTTTGTTTTAATGAAGGCTCATATTGAAAAGAAAATATAATAAAATGAGATCATAAAAACGACAACTAAGTTAGTCCCATCAAAAAGAGAAAAACCTAACGAAAGATATATATTTTGAGAATGGAGTTGATAACGAAGTTGACAAGGAGTTGAAGATATTGAAGACATGTTTACATTTCTTGTTGAAAAGCAGGAGGAGGGGGTTTGTGAGTCTTCTTAAGGTTCAACAAGTTGTGAATTTTGATTTGAACTCTCGTCTCACAAAATCCAGTGATCTACTTCTCTTGAACGAAACATTACTAGTAATTTTGTAGTAACAGTAGAAGGTGCAATTATGTTGTTATTTCTACCATTATTCAATGAAGTAGAACTGCCATTATTATTTCTTGTTCTACTTTAAACTTGATGATAGTTTGATGGAGCAGTTCTAAGTTGTCCAATGCTTTAAAACAAAGATGATGGTATGCATGTTGAATTGATAAACTGAGTAATACTCCTTCTTGTAGTAGGAACTAAAGTGGGAGGTGAACCAAAGAGTCTCAGTGGGGATGAGTCGGAAGAAGGAGGAGTCTGATTATCATTATAATCGGTGATATTGATGGTTGTTGGAAGTACCATAGCAGAAGAATAATGGTTACCATCAATAGAATAGATATTAGTAGTTTTTGTTGTGTTTGAGTGAAGAGGAATAGGAGTGGGGAAAACACAACAACCATCAATATCACAACAAAAACTACTATTATATGTTCTACTAATTATAATCAACATCCTTCCGCTATGCTACTTCCAACAACCAACAATATCATTAATTATAATGATAATGAGACTCCTCTTTCTTCCGACTCTACCCCACAATGACTTTTTGGTTCATCTCTCACATTAGTTCATACTACAAGAAGGAGTATTGCTCGGTGTGTCAATACAACATGCAGGTCAACATCTATGTTTCCGAGCATTGGATAACTTTGAGCTGCTCTATCTAACTAATATCAAGTTCAAAGTAGAACAAAAAATAACAATAATGGTAGTTATACTTCATTCAATAATGTTAGAAATAATAACATTGTTGCACCTATTACTGTTACTTCTATCGGTATTGGTAATGTTTCATTCAAGAGAAGTAGATCACCAAATTTTATGAGAGGGGAGAGTTTAAAGCAAGGTTGGCGGAACCTCAAGAAGACGCATAAATCCACCTCCTCCCACTTTTTATCAAGAAAAAATAAATAATAACATGTCTTCAATATCTTCAACTACATTATCAACATGATACAATTACATTGGTAATAATGTATTTTCAAGTATGTTGTAATGACAAGTGAATGATCTAGTGTAAGTGCAACACAAGTTTATGTTATGAGCGGGTCTCAAATAATTAATTGATGTTCGAGACATTGCAAGAATTAATGATACATTTATCCATAGTACCATAAATGTTCAACAACATGCAAGTCTTTTACCAAGATATCATGTAGATCGATTTCCCACTTCGTCTTTTGTTCATGTGCGGCCAAAAACTTCTATACCACGACAACCATAACTTCCTTTTGATCTTTCAATAAGAAGTTACCACCTAAAATCTACACCAGCTCCACCTAGACTAGGGTTCAGAGTTGTTGTAGAATATGACCAACACATGCAGACCAATACAATATTGGCTAGATAAAGGAATCATCTTCGTGGTAATAACCACATTCTCATCAAAACTTATCCTCCACTTAGGGCTCGAAGGAACATGCTTTGGGATGAGGTATTTTAACATTACCTTCTTAATTACTTGTTAATTATATTTTGATTGATGATTAGTAACAACTAATTTACTGCCATAATATACTCACTTTTCAATTACTATGAATTTATTTACCTTAGATATAGATGTATGCATGCATTTGGAAGTTTAATACTGTAATTGATCGGAAATAATAAAAAGTCTATCATTTACATTGATATGGTTAAATTGATAGAAATATATCTTAATTTTAGTATTACAATGTTTACTAATGTAGCATTCATCTAGTCAAATATTTAAGTATGTAATATATGTATCGGAGGCTCAGTGCAGATATAGGTAAATAAATTTTCATACATTATACATGTTTCATTTTCTTTCTTATGACTAAGTTATTTGTTGATTTATTATATCAAGTAATTTTAAACATATATTTCACTTCATTTTCACGAATCTTGCAAATGTATGACATATGACTTGCTGATATTAGATTATTCAATTGTGTTAAATGGGCTTGATTCTCAAAAACGTACAAACGTGATAAATAGTATAGATAATTGAAGATATGATGTAAAAATTATTATACATTTATCAATGTTTAATTTAGGGTTAATAGGCATTTACACCCCTGTAATATTTGCGAATTTTGCTTTTCCCCCCTCCGTTGCCAAAGGCAGGTTTTGGCAACGGTTTTTCGTTGACAAAACCTGCCTTTGGCAACGGAGGGGAGAAAAGCAAAATTCGCTAACATTACAGGGATGTAAATGCCTATTAACCCTTTAATTTATTATTTATTTTTGTATACTTACGCAATTTATCATTCTGGTTATAACTCACCATGTTCGTATTTCAAATTTAATTTAGAATTAATAAATATAGTTAGACTTGAGCTTAATTATAATTAATAGCCATTTATTCAATTGAAAATAATTAATTGTTCTATTTGAATTCAATTTGAATAATTTGTGAGTTATGGAAATTCACTTAGACAATTATGTTGCAAAAGATTTCCTATAATTAATTACTTTGAAGTTTCTCTATGTATGTTGTTTCAACAAGGCAGATGAAAATCTAGGTTCACAAATTCATTAAGTAAGTTTTTCATGCATGCAATCAATTTGCTCAATAGTCATATCAATGTCTACATACATCTAGAAGTTCTATAACACATAAAGTCCTCATTGTTCATCCTATGAGATCAGTTTAATAAGGCATGAACTCATATCCACCTTTAAAAATATTATACAAGAAAGAAATATATATTTCATAATTTTTTTGAAAATATCATCGGGAAGTGATATTGAAAAACCAATAAAAGTAATAACAAACATGATTTCTTACAACGACTAATGTAATAAAAATACAAGATTCAAACATTCCCATTCAATATCATTACTTTGATTTTTCTTCACTTGAATCTCTATCAAAAGATTAGGTGACAAAAGAAACTTATTTGGTGAGTATTCTTTTAAAATATGAAATAAATGAAACTAAACTAACTTGATTATATTTGTGATTTCTTTGAGTAGAGATCCTCTCCATTTCCTAAAAGAAATGGACATCTCCATTACTATGCTTTTTGTGAATAAATGTGCATTTAATGTTTCAATTTCCATAAATATGTGCAATTATATCATTGATTTAATCCAAAACTATAGTAATTGACATCTCCATTTCTTTAAAGAAATGGAGAGGATCTCAACTCAATTTCTTTTCAAGTCTCATTGGACCACTACCTGAAATTGGATGTGATGAAGAAATGTATGTTAATGCAAAGCCGGCAAAAATCCTCAAACTGAAACTTAAAATGAATCTGCAATATCTTTCCATAAATAATTTTTTATATGAAATATTGATTTACTTGTATAATCTCGTGTATACAATTTGAAATCAATTATATTATCATTATTTTTTTATCATAAAATATTGGTATAAAATAATGAGGTTGATTTACATAACAAAGATATTAAATAAAAGTAAATTGAAGGCAATCAAGAGAAAGAGGAAGGGCATGACAAAAAAAAAACTTCTTTACAAAAATAGACTCTGGAGGATACATATTCACATATCATCATCTGAAGAAGATAAAATATTCAATCCCAACAAAATTAGAAAAGGGAAATTGACATTAAAAGTCATCCTCAGACCAAGGACCTATCCTTCTACACAGCTTACGGTTACGAAAAAATGGAAGAAAAAAATAAAAAGAAAAAGGAATAGAGACAAACTCCTTAAATCAAAAAAGAAAAAGCAACAAGGGATAATTTGCTTTAATCTTTATATTTTCAAAGAATTTACTATTTTAAATAAGCCAAAATTCCTTATTGTATTCATTATTGATATATCAAATTAATTACTATGTATTTTAAATTGTACTTAATAATTTTAAATGATGCATAATTTATTATTGCAGTAATTATCATTAAAATGTTAAACTTTAATTTAAAAATATTATTTTAAGCGTTAATATTTTCATTTATCTTAATTGAAGCCATCTTCATTCTAATTATAATTATAGATTAGAGTACATTTAGAAAAATAAATAAATCTTATTTTTATTGTATAATGCGTGGTCAAAGTTTAGTTAATAATAATTGTGATTTCTTTGTTTAGGGTTTAGGGTTAGTTAATAAATTTTATTTTTATTATGACGGAACCATTGCGGTTCATGTCATAATTTTAATTGGATTGTAATTTCTTTGTTTTCTTCTTTTGTCGGTCTCGTACCGCTCTCTTGTAAACAGGTTTGAGAACCCTTAGTTCTCCGATTAATGCTATCTTGTTTACTAAAAATAATAATAATAATAATTGTGATTCATGTCCGCATGATAAAAAATAAATGAGTACAAAATTAAATGTTAAGAGAAAGCAAAAATTCATACATAATTACTAGTTCAAAAACAATGCAAAAAAACTAGTTATTTTTTCCATATTATATAGCTTATTCTATATGTAGACATGAATATCATATACTTGGATGCCATGAATATTGAATTTATTAGGGATCCAAAAATACATATAAATCAGACTTGTTCATCTCAATTCAAACACGATTCAAAATGCTTAAATGTTAAAACAAATTTCAAGTATATGATATTCAACGCAATTGATAATAATAAATAGAAACTGAAAACACGTTAAAAATATACTCACATACACCAAAATTATAAAACACATAAGTCATGTCATTCAATATCCCGCATCAATTATTAGATGGGGTCAATTTCAAACAATTGTCTAGTGAGGAATGCTCGGTTTTGGAGGATCCATTCTTGATTGAGGATACAAAAGAGGTGGTTTGGGATGCCAAATGGAGAGAAGAGTGGTGAAATGAGTTCTATTTCAATCCTGTTTTTCCCAAGACGGCAACGACTTTTTTTTCTAGCTTTGATTCTTAAAGTTGATAATACAGCTTGTGTTGAGGAATTTCAGGCTATTTATTTAGCAGGAAGTCTTTACATAATTCTACCCAAGCTTCTTGCCTCTAGATTTAAGAAAGTAATGACCAATCTGATTTTCGAGTATCAGTCGACTTTTATTTCTTCTAGACAAATATTTGACGGTGATTTTGTTCTAAATGAGTTGGTGGATTATGTGAAGAAATTCAAAAGAAGGTGCATACTAGTCAATATCAATTTTGGAAAGGCCTATGATTGTGTTTATTGGAACTTATTACGTTACTTGATGAAAAGTATGGGTTTTGATAAAAATGGTTACGGTAGATGGAAGGTCTGGTTTCTTGTAGCTCAATGTCAATCCCTGTCAACAGTAGCCCTAATATATATATATATATATATATATATATATATATATATATATATATATATATATATATATATATATATATATATATATATATATATATATATATATATATATATATATATATATATATATATATATAGGAGGGATCAAATTACACCAATATGTTACTCTTATAGTTACACTCATTAATAACCTTTGATTTTATTTTAATCCAATGGTTAGAAATATTTAATTAGTGACTCATGGTTCTTACTTAAAATAGTTTTATTCTATTTTTGGTAATTAATAATTTTGATTTTAACACATTATAATTTATTATTTTTCTCATAAAATAAATAAAATCTCTCCTAATTTTGTAACAATTAAATCACACTTCAATTTTATAAAAAACGTGATTCTAAATATTTCATAAAAACTATCAAGATTAAACAAAAAAAAATTTGTAATACCCGATATTATATTTACTCAATCTTTATATTTGCTAATATGATTAGTATGAAATAAGATGGATGAATATGATATATATTACTACTAATTGGTTTATGGTGTTAACTAAACCTATTAGTGGCAATAGGAGGGGCATAATAGTATTTTCACCCTTAAATATAACTTGGGACATGTTTGGTTGATCATTCTCTTCTTTCCAAAAACCAGAATTTTGTTTAGTAGAGGAAGAAGAGACAAAACGTGGAAAGGGGGAGGAAGAGGAGAAAGTTCCAACACTTGGTCCAAGCTCACTTGCATGCAGCAGATTCTGTCCCAAAACCTTGCTTCCATCATCATCTTCATCTTGTTTCAGCTCTGTTTTCATCATCTCCTTCACTCCTAAGGTGAGTTCATAGTTAGTGAACTTGGGGTTGCATGTTGGGGGTTCTAATTGGGGGTTTAGGGATTGTGTGACAATTAATGAATCCATGAATCTAATTGTGTTGTAATGCCTTAAATCCTTGTTGGTTGATGATTATGAATACAATGCATGTTTTAAATTCGTGGAAATCTGGTTAGTAATGCAGGGGATCATCTATAGGTTATTTGGGACTGGTTTAGAGCTCCCAAAATGCAGAAAAATGATTCTGGTTCAGTGTAACCGGTTACGGGTTTGAGTGTAACCGGTTACGCTGTAGAAAAACTGAGAATCTGGGCATTTTGCGTGACCGTAACCGGTTACGGTTCCTGGTGTAACCGGTTACACTGGGCGCAGAGGTAAAAATTCAGTAACTTGGGAAATTCATATCTCCTGCTTCGTACGTCTGATTGACGCGTGCCATATACCGTTAGAAGGCTAAATGAGTGTACTATCTAGGAAAATTAGTATCGGTGTTGGAATATTATTTTCCGGTGTATCTGACATACCTTCAGTTAAAGTGCGACGCTGATGCTATGCAACTTGCGTATAATTAGACTGAATTAGTTCATTATTTTTGACTACCATGTTATGCTGAAATAAGAATGCTATATTATGATGAATTATGATCATTCTATTAATGCCCATTGTTTCGGTTAAACAATCGGGTTTGTGTGCTTGTATGCTTTAGTGCTTGTTTATGTACATGTGCTGAATCGAAGTAGATCAGGTACTAAGTTACGATTCGGACCACGGGTCGTTGAGTTGTCTGTGGGACTGCCCTGATCTTGGATCCCAGAGGCACATACCTGAACTACCGTTGCAGTGTGCTTGTGAGGGCCTGGAGGCGTTTTACTCACTTGCTGTATACACACTCGCGTGCTCGGTATGATGGCGTTATGCGGCTAAGTAAGCCTACGCATAACAGGTAAACCATCTCTAATGATGCCATGTAGGCTACATCATTAGGTTCCTACCCGGATGGGCTCATGCGTCGAGACGGCGTGTTACACTTGCTGTTAACACCACGTGCGTACAGATGGTTAATGGGACGGTGTCGCCTCTTAGGCAAGGTCACCTCGCAGCCACGTAGGCTTGTGAGAACCCGTTTAACCATTCTTGCAGGGTGCTTGTGTAAGTCTCTCGACATATAGGCGTGGGTGAACCCACCGAGGGTGTGTTAGTAACTTAGTCTAGTGGTATTAACGTACTGGATTCCCCGTTATGGATGCGGGTTTTGCATACTTGGTTGCCATACAATGTGTATTTGCTTGAGACAAGTCCAATGGTGGACGAGTCGCTTGTTTACTCCGTGCTTGTACCGGAAGTGAGAGTAACCCCGAATCCATGGTGGATTCGTGTATTTTTTTTGTATGTTCCCTTTAGATCCGAGTGGACTAATAGGATAGGCGGACTCACTGAGATTTAGTAATCTCATCCCATTCCAATTATTTATTTTTCAGGTGGTTCGAGGCAAGATCGCGGTAAGGGAAAGATGGATTAGATC